>NW_017211019.1:0-2002 GCF_001704415.2 Capra hircus
CTCAGGGAGGGCTCCTCCCTCCAGGGAAGTCAAAGGAAGCTCCAAACGGCTGTTCAATCATGTTTCTGAGAGAGTCATTGCCAAGGCAGGTTTCTAAGAAGTTCAAGGGTCCCCCCAAGGAGAGAGGGGTCTAGAATTCAAGGAGGAAGAAAGGACAAACTGTTTTTCCCCTCTACATTCCTTAGGATTATATAACAATCATGCATCCTTCTTGAGGACGGTCTCTGGAAAAAACCTTCTGGCTAATCCTGTTATCTTAAAATGTCAATTATGGGAGTAGGTCTAGTGAGTCTTTACAACCTCCAGACATTCTTTTGTTCGTTGTCATAACTTATTGGAGAGTATATAACTCCATTACTAACACTAGCAAGGGGGTACGCTTTCTGCCCCTTGTGATGTCTCTGTCAGAAGCTTTCTCTATCTCCTTTATCTTTAATAAAAACTCTATTGCACAAAAAAGCTCTGAGCAATCAAGCCTCGTCTTGGGCCCTGGATTGAATTTCTCCTCCATAAGCCAAGAATCCCAGCATCTTTTTCGTGGTTCAGCAACAATATATTTCATTTCCTCTGCAGGAGAGAGCTAGTGAGCTTAGGTCTGTCTGGAACATTCTTGGATCCTGTGGGGAAAATATCCTGTGCACACATCTGGATACTGGGCCTAGAGGCCAAAAAATTCGCATTTCTTTCCGGGGAGCCCTAACGTGGTGTGACTTAGCAACTGCTTGAAAATCCATCCCATTGCTGTTTTCCTCCTTCTGACAGAGCTAGCTTTGTTCCCTGCTTTGGGAATGTCTCAACCGAAGGGCCGTCCATAGCTACTCGCCTGGGGCCCATTGGATGTGCAAGGTGCCCTCGACTAGGTGACCCTAGCATGGGCACTCAGCCCGCTCAGACACACTCCCGAGGCTTCTTTCTCATGGGAAGCACTGCCTCCAACCTAGGAATGTGTCTGCAATGCTTGGAAAGTGCAGTGAGACACACAGCCCTGACTCTGCAATTGAGGCCCTCAGAGCAAGCCTGCAGCTCTGATGTCTGAGAAGCAAAACACTTGCTGCAAAGAGAGGCCTGAAAAACACACTCTCTGTGGATGACTTTCCTTCCTCTAAGGAAGATAGTTTTCCCAGTCTCCTGCTTCTGAATGTCACACAGCTGGAATGCGCTTGCTTGGAGGTCGTGATTCAGTGGCAATGACCCCTGAGGCCTTTGCCCAGGGAGGGCTCCCACACTCACAGGCCAAATCAAAGCAACTTCCAAGTGAGTCAGCTCTTCACATCAAGTGGCCAAAGTATTGGAGTTTCAGGTTCAGTATTAGTCCTTCCAATGTATATTCAGACCTGATTTCCTTTAGGATGGAGTGTTGCGTCTCCTTGTAGTCTAAGCGACCTACAAGCATCTTCTCCAACACCACAGTTCAAAAGCATCAATTTTCAGCTGTCACTTTCTTTATAGTACATCTTTCATATCCATCCATGACATATGGAAAAACCATAGCCTTGACTGGATGGATCTTTGTTGGCAAAGCAACGTCTCGGCTTTTAATATGCTGTCTAGTTTGGTCATCACTTTCTTCCAAGTCATAAATACGTTTTAAGTTCATGGAGGCAGACATCACCTGCCAGTGATTTTCCAAGCCCCCCAAAATAGTCTGCTGCTGTTTCCAATGTTTTTCCCATCTATTTGCCATGAAGTGATGAGACTGGATGCAATGATTTTAGTTTTCTGAATGCTGAGCTTTAAGCTAACTTTTTCACTCTCCTCTTTCACTTTCATCAGGAGACTCTTTAGTTCTTCTTCACTTTCTGCCATAAGGTGGTGTCATCTGCATATCTGAGATTCTTGATATTCTCCCAGCAATCTGGATTCCAGCGTGTGTGCTTCCTCCAGCCAGTGTTTCTCATGATGTACTCTGCATATAAGTTAAAAATAAGCAGGGTGACAATACACTGCCTTGACATATTCCTTTCCTTATTTAGAACCAGTCTGTTGTTCCATGTCCAGTTCG
>NW_017211020.1:0-2002 GCF_001704415.2 Capra hircus
GATCACTTTCCCCGCATCCTGTGAACTCTGCATCCCAGCCTGCTGGAAAAGCGCTTCTGGAGGTCATTTTTCAGGGACAATTTTCCCTGGAGCCCGGGGCCGTAGGGAGGGCCGCCATGCTCGCTGGAAAGGCAGAGTCACATCCACAGTCTGTTCTACCCTTTTGCCCTGTAGGAGAGCTCTAGTGAGCCTAGGTCTGTCAGGAAAATTCTTGGCTCCTATGGGGACACACCCTGTGTGTTAACCTGCATATCGGACCTAGGGCCACAGGGGCGGCCCTGTCTCTCGGGGGGGACCCTGAAGTGGTGCGGCCGCAGCAACAGCCTGAACATCCATCCGATTGCTCTTTTCTTCCTTCTGATAGAGCTAGCTTTGCTTCTCGCTTTGGGCATTTCGGAAGCCAGGGGGAGCCCACCGCTGTTGTCCTGGGGTCTATTGGAGGTACCGGGGTCTATTGACCCCAGCATGGCACCCGACCCCTCAGACACACTCCCGCAGCCTCCTTCCCCATGGGCAGGACTGTTCTGACCTAGGAATGTGTTCCCAAGGCTCAGAAAATGCAGGGAGACACACGGCCCTGACTCTGGAACTGAGGCCGTTGGAGCAGGCCTGGAGGTCTGACGTCTGAGACGCCAAACACTTGCTGGCAAGATACAGGTGTGAAAACACACTCTCTGGGGCTGCCTTTCCTTCCTCCAAGGAAGAGAGCTTTTCCAGTCTCCTCCGTGCTGAGTCATACAAGGCTGGAAAGGTCTGGCTTCGAGGGCATTTCTCAGCGGCAATGGCCCCTGAGGCCCTGCACCCAGGGAGGGATCCTACCCTCCCAGGGGAAGTCAAAGCAACCTCCAAACAGCTGTTTCTCATGTTTCCTCTGCAGGAGGGAGCTAGTGAGCCCAGGTCTGTCTGGAACGTTCTTGGATCCTGCGGGGAAATCATCCTGGGAGCCCACCTGGATACCAGTCGTAGGGGCTAAAATTCGCATTTTCCTTCCTTGGAGCCCTAACGCAGTACAGCCTAGCAACTGCTTGAAAATCCATCCTGTTGCTGTTTTCTTCCCTCTGACAGAGCGAGCTTTGCTCCCATTTTGGGGATTTCAGAAGCAAGGTGGTGGCCTGCAACTCCTTGCCTGGGGTCCATTGGAGGTGCAAGGTGCCCTCGACCAGGTGACCCCAGCATGACACCTGGCCCTCAGACACACTCCCGCAGCCTGCTTCCCCATGGGCAGGACTGCTCTCACCTAGGAATGTGTTTGCAAGGCCAGGAAACTGCAGGGAGACACAAGGCCCTGATTCTGGCATTGAGTCTGTTGGAACAGGGCCTGCAGGTCTTCTGTCTAACAAGCCAAAACACTTGCTGCAAGATACAGGCCTGAAAACACACTCTTGGGCTGCCTTTCCTTCCTCCAAGGAAGAGAGTTTTCTCAGCCTCCTGTGGGCTGAGAGTCACACAGGGCTGAAAAGCACTTGCTGGGAGATTATTTTTCATTGGCCATGGCCCCTGAGGCCCTGTGCTCAGGGAGGGCTCCCTCCCCTCCCAGGGAAAGTCAAAGGAAGCTCCAAAACGGCTGTTCAATCATGTTTCTGAGAGAGTCATTGCCAAGGCAGGTTTCTAAGAAGTTCAAGGGTCCCCCAAGGAGAGAGGGGTCTAGAATTCTCAAGGAGGAAGGAAAGGACAAACTGTTTTTCCCTCTACATTCCTTAGGATTATATAACAATCATGCATCCTTCTTGAGGACGGTCTCTGGAAAAAACCTTCTGGCTAATCCTGTTATCTGAAAATGTCAATTATGGGAGTAGGTCTAGTGAGTCTTTACAACCTCCAGACATTCTTTTGTTCGTTGTCATAACTTATTGGAGAGTATATAACTCCATTACTAACACTAGCAAGGGGGTACGCTTTCTGCCCCTTGTGATGTCTGCTGTCAGAAGCTTTCTCTATCTCCTTTATCCTTTTAATAAAACTCTATTGCACAAAAGCTCTGAGCAATCAAGCCTCGTCTTGG
>NW_017211021.1:0-2002 GCF_001704415.2 Capra hircus
AAAGTTACGACCAACCTATACAGCATATTGAAAAGAAGAGAATTACTTTGCCAACAAAGGTCCATCTAGTCAAGGCTATGGTTTTTCCAGTGGTCATGTATGGATGTGAGAGTTGGACTGTGAAGAATACTGAGAGTGACAAGAGTGTTTCAGTCCAAAAACTCCTCTGATGGCCTCTCTAGCCTGCCTGACAGGTTTATCTGCACATGTGATTGTTCACAGCCTCCCAGCCGTGAGAGGCATGAAATGCTTTTAAACTTTCTAAAAACAGATTCTTTTGAGAAGTTAGAAAATTGTTAGTATAGTATTAGCGAGTTAGTTAAAAATTACATTGGTGGAGGGTTTCATTGTTGAGCCAATATTTGCTGCTAAGCCTCCATATCCCTTGCCCTTATACACACTAATTGATATAACTAGCATATAGGAGAAATAAGAATTAACCTTGATATTAATCACATTAGACCTTAGGCTAAGTAAATTATTTTCTTGATTATAGCCCACTGGACCTCTGCCTTGTAGGGATGCAACTTTATTTGGTGCCTTCAATAAGTTTTCTGATTGACTAATCATCATCAGAAAAAGGTCATAAAATGTTAGCAGGCCTGTTGGCCAGAAGATGATGTAAATCACCTGAGAACTTTGTATATTGGAAGGAATGAAGAAAGCGTGGTTTCAATAAGGCTCAGGAGAGCTGACCCTGCGTGACTTTGTATTTTCCATTTATCTCTATGTATAACTCAAAGTATAAAAGCGGACCTGGAAAATAAAGAAACAGACCAGTTCCTGGAAAGACTGCTTTCCCTCATGTCTTTTTTTCGTTCTCTTCTTTTCTGGCTGGATTCTCATCTGGAGTGTGGAAACTCGCCGAGCCTACTAATTTTGCCTGGGCTTCCAAGATCTGAACGGGAGTCACTTTGTGTCTCCACTCCTCTGGGAGACCAGGAAGATGCCTGTGGCCTATGTAGGCGGTGCAAACCCCTTGTCTCAGGGTTTTATTGGTTCTCCTCATAAACCAAGTTATTCAGCCTCTTTTCTCCACTAATTTTCCTACTATACTGTTCTTTCCTAATCCCTCTTTATATCTCTAATTAAATAGTTCTTTCCTGGTCGCTGACTCCATCCCAGCTTCGAATTACCCTGGATCCACCAGGGCTGGACCCCGGCACTTGAGAGTCCCTTGGACTGCAAGGAGATCCAACCACTCCATTCTAAAGGAGATCAGTCCTGGTTATTCATGGGAAGGACTGATGCTGAAGCTGAACTCCAATACTTTGGCCACCTGATTCGAATAGTTGACTCATTGGAAAAGACCCTGATGCTCAGAGGGATTGTGGGCAGGAGGAGAAAGGACGACAGAGGATGAGATGGTTGGATGGCATCACCAGCTCAATGGACATGAGTTTGAGTGAACTCTGGGAGTTTGTGATGGACAGGGAACCTTGACGTGCTGTGATTCATGGGGTCGCAAAGAGTCATACACGACTGAGTGACTGAACTCAAAGTATAAACCTAAGTTATTGATTCAGATTTTTTTTCTAACTTTATTTTAGTGTAGGAAATTTATTCCTACAAATTTAACTCTGATTTTACTTTAAAAATTTTAGTATTCTTAACCAAAATTTCAGGAATGAGATGCTCACTAAAATAAAGGGGTGCTATTTTTTTTAGAGTTTGTTAGTGCCACAACCTGAGAAACACAGATTCAAGAAGCACTTGAATTTTATTTCAAAGACTACAGATGTAGGAAGTTTGTAAATGTAAAATACACAAAGCTTCATAAGTTATTTGTCAACAATTAGGATTGGAGATGGCAAGAAATAACGTTGCTTATTAGTTAAGGATGTTGGGGTTCAAAATAATTCCGTAATTGTGAAATGGAGAAGATGTTGAAACTGCAAGGTTGCCGATAGCAGCCTCTAGTAGTTCATTTTTTTAAATATCTTGGTGAGAAAGTTCAAATTCTGATTAATGCGGGAACATATCTGAAACTACATCAATGGTG
>NW_017211022.1:0-2002 GCF_001704415.2 Capra hircus
ATCCTGCGTGTCTGGGTTCCTGCCCACAGCCCCAACTCAGGGGAAGCAGCCCCTGAGGCAAGACCTGCTGGAGGAGCCCTGCGCCCCCGCCCGATAGGCGAGTGCACAGCCAGCAGGGAAGCGAGCCTCCTCAGGGAAGAGGAGGCAGCCGAGCCCAGTCAAGAGGAAAGCCCTGCTTGCACGGAGCTAAGTGCGCCTCCAGGACGGCAGAGCTCTAGCTCTGCTCAGAGCCCCGATCTGGCAGAGTTCCTGGCGCGAGGCTGCTCCTCCGGGGGCTAGACTTGCCCAGTCTTGCCTTGCTTTTAGGCTGCCTCTCCAGGAAGGAGCAGGCAGCAGGAGCCTGGGAGTCGCCACTGGCGCCTTCCTTGCCTCAGCTCCAATCCTGCCTTGCCTTTGCACATAGATGCCAGGCGGTCGTTGGGAGGGCTTAGGGGTGGTGGGTTGCACACTGCCAAGGGCTTCAGCAGTGAGAGCTCTGTCAGAGGGAAGAAGGGGGCTACTGCAGGGCTCCTCCAGCGTTTCTAGGCCGCCTAGAATCAGCGCCGCCACCGAGAGCACCAGGCTCCCAGGGCCCCTGGCTGGGGTTTTCAGCCCCGCACACACGGAGGCTGATTCCTTGGGTGCCCAGAAAGTGTATGACAGACGTAGGTTCCTAGCACTCTCCTCCCCAGCAGAGACATGTGCAGGTGTTGGGGCCTGATCCTGCGTGTCTGGGTTCCTGCCACAGCGCCCAACTCAGGGGAAGCAGCCCCTGAGGCAAGACCTGCTGGAGGAGCCCTGCCGCCCCCGCCCGATAGGCGAGTGCACAGCCAGCAGGGAAGCGAGCCTCCTCGGGGGAAGAGGAGGCAGCCCAGCCCCGTCAAGTTGAAAGCCCTGCTTGCACGGAGCTAAGTGCGCCTCCAGTACGGCAGAGCTCTAGCTCTGCTCAGAGCCCCGATCTGGCAGAGTTCCTGGCGCGAGGCTGCTCTGCCGGGGGCTAGCCTTGCCCAGACTTGCCTTGCTTTTAGGCTGCCTCTCCAGGAAGGAGCAGGCAGCAGGAGCCTGGGAGTCGCCACTGGCGCCTTTCTTGCCTCAGCTCCAATCCTGCCTTGCCTTTGCACTTAGTCCCAGTCCTCCTTAAGGAGAGCTTAGGGGCTGGTGGGTTGCACACTGCCAAGGGCTCCAGCAGTGAGAATTCTGTCAGAGGGAAGGGAAGGGCAACTGCAGGGCTCCTCCAGCGGTTGCTTGGCCGCCCAGATTCAGCGCCACACGGAGAGCACCAGGCTCCAGGCCCTGGCTGGGGTTTCAGCCCCGCACACACGGAGGCTGATTCCTTGGGTGCCCAGAAAGTGTATGACAGACGTAGGTTCCCTAGCACTCTCCTCCCCAGCAGAGACATGTGCAGGTGTTTGGGGCCTGATCCTGCGTGTCTGGGTTTCCTGCCCACAGCCCCAACTCAGGGGAAGCAGCCCCTGAGGCAAGACCTGCTGGAGGAGCCCTGCGCCCCCGCCTGATAGGCGAGTGCACAGCCAGCAGGGAAGCGAGCCTCCTCGGGGGAAGAGGAGGCAGCCCAGCCCCGTCAAGTTGAAAGCCCTGCTTGCACGGAGCTAAGTGTGCCTCAGTACGGCAGATCTCTAGCTCTGTTCAGAGGCCCGATCTAGCAGAGTTCATGTCGCCAAGATGCTCTGCCATAGGCGAGCCTTGCGCAGACTTGCCTTGCTTTTAGGCTCCCTCCCCAGGAAGGAGCAGGCTGTGTGAGGCTGGGAAACGCCACTGGCGCCTTCCTGGCTTCAGCTCTACCCCTGCCTTGCCTTTGCACTTAGGTCCCAGCGTCCTTGAGGAGGGCTTAGGGGCTGGTGGGTTGCACACTGCCAAGGGCTCCAGCAGTGAAAGCTCTGTCAGAGGGAAGCGAAGGGCAACAGCAGGGCTCCTTCAGCGGTTCCTTGGCCGCCCAGACTAAGCTCCGCACGGAGAGCACCAGGTTCCAAGGGCCCCTGGCTGGGTTTTGCATCCCACACTCCCA
>NW_017211023.1:0-1998 GCF_001704415.2 Capra hircus
AAGAAATCAAGATAAACAGAAGATCAAAATATTATCCCCATGTAGAACACAAAAAAATTATGAAAACGACAAACCACAACCAACCAAAACCTGTGCGCCAGACACTTATAAAAGCATGTGTCTTAAGGGCCGCGAAAGTGTGCCATAGCCCGAAGACCAGGCATTTACCTCAAGTCAATCGAAAGAAAAAAGTCAAATAAATAACTAACTCTACAACTAAAGCAACTAGAAAAGGAAGAGTTGAGAACCCCAGAAGTTAGTAGAAGAAAGAAAATCTTAAAAATTAGGGCAGAAATAAATGCAAAAAGAAACAAAAGAGACCATAGCAAAAATCAACAAAGCCAAAGCTGGTTCTTTGAAAGGATAAATAAAATTGACAAACCATTAGCCAGACTCATCAAGAAGCAAGAGAGAAAAATCAAATCAAAATAAAATTAGAAATGAAAATGGAGAGATCACAACAGACAACACAGAAATACAAAGGATCATAAGAGACTACTATCAGCAATTGTATGCCAATAAAATGGACAATGTGGAAGAAATGGACAAATTCTTAGAAAAGTACAATTTTCCAAAACTGAACCAGGAAGAAATAGAAAATCTTAACAGACCCATCACAAGCACGGAAATTGAAACTGTAATCAGAAATCTTCCAGCAAACAAAAGCCCAGGTCCAGATGGCTTCACAGCTGAATTCTACCAAAAATTTCGAGAAGAGCTAACACCTATCCTCCTCAAACTCTTCCAGAAAATTGCAGAGGAAGGTAAACTTCCAAACTCATTCCATGAGGCCACCATCACCCTAATACCAAAACCTGACAAAGATGTCACAAAAAAAAAGAAAACTACAGGCCAATATCACTGATGAACATAGATGCAAAAAATCCTCAACAAAATTCTAGCAATCAGAATCCAACAACACATTAAAAAGATCATACACCATGACCAAGTGGGCTTTATCCCAGGATGCAAGATTCTTCAATATCCTGCAAATCAATCAATGTAATTCACCACATTAACAAATTGAAAAAATAAAAACCATATGATTATCTCAATAGATGCAGAGAAGGCCTTTGACAAAATTCAACATCCATTTATGATAAAAACTCTCCAGAAAGCAGGAATAGAAGGAACATACCTCAACATAATAAAAGCTATATATGACAAACCCACAGCAAACATTATCCTCAATGGTGAAAAATTGAAAGCATTTCCCTAAAGTCAGGAACAAGACAAGGGTGTCCACTTTCACCTCTACTATTCAACATAGTTCTGGAAGTTTTGGCCACAGCAATCAGAGCAGAAAAAGAAATAAAAGGAATCCAAATTGGAAAAGAAGAAGTAAAACTCTCACTGTTTGCAGATGACATGATCCTCTACATGGAAAACCTAAAGACTCACCAGAAAATTACTAGAGCTAATCAATGAAATATAGTAAAGTTGCAGGATATAAAATCAACACACAGAAATCCCTTGCATTCCTATACACAATAATGAGAAAGTAGAAAAAGAAATTAAGGAAACAATTCCATTCACCATTGCAACAAAAAGAATAAAATACTTAGGAATATATCTACCTAAAAGAAACTAAAGACCTATATATAGAAAACTATAAAACACTGATGAAAGAAATCAAAGAGGACACTATAGATGGAGAAATATACCATGTTCATGGATCGAAGAATCAATATAGTGAAAATGAGTATACTACCCAAAGCAATTTACAAATTCAATGCAATCCCTATCAAGCTACCAGCCACATTTTTCACAGAACTAGAACAAATAATTCAAGATTTGTATGGAAATACAAAAAACCTCGAATAGCCAAAGCAATCTTGAGAAAGAAGAATGGAACTGGAGGAATCAACTTGCCTGACTTCAGGCTCTACTACAAAGCCACAGTCATCAAAGACAGTATGGTACTGGCACAAAGACAGACATATAGATCAATGGAACAAAATAGAAAAGCCCAGAGATAAATCCACACACATATGGACA
>NW_017211024.1:0-1998 GCF_001704415.2 Capra hircus
CGGGGGCCTTTAGCGATTCCTCTCCCGTTGATGCCGGGGCCTAAGACCTTGTGAGGAGTCGCTGCCGGAACCTGAGGATTCTCTCCAGTGCTGACATGGATCTTGGGGGTACTTCTGGTGTCTCCCCAGGGGGAGTCAGTACTCGTCTCGAGTGGGGGCATGCACGTGCGCTTTCCTCCCGAGCTGTAGCAGCAGTTTGATTCTTCCTGTCGAGTGGATCAAGGGATCTGTGGATTTCCCTCAAGGCTTTCCCACGAGGCTTTCCCACCAGGGCTGTCCCACTGCCACCGTGGTGTGAGTCGATCCTCGGCTTGAAAGTCGAGGCAGTGCAGGGAAAACAGGTTTCCCTGGAATGGAATGAGACATCTGGGGGATTCTGGGAATGGTGGCACGACCCTGGAGTTCCTCTCCTTTTTCTGTGGAGAGCGCCTCCTCTTGAATTGCGACGGAAGGCCGGGAATTCTTTCCCGACCACGCAGGGAAAGGATCCCTCCTCTCGAGCTAGGAGGCGGACATGGGGCTCCTCTGGATGTGGGCGGGGGACTCCCGTGCTTCCTCTCGAGTGGAGACGGGTATGTCGGGGAACTTCTTAATTTGCAGCAAGGAGGTGAAGGACCCTTTGGAAGTTCCAGAGGTTAGGTGTGATTAGCCTTCAGACGCCTCAGCGGAAATGGGCCTCATCTCGCCTGGAGGGAGAACCTCCTGGATTTTCTCGAGTTGCGGCAGGTGCTCTCGACTGACGTCGGGGGACCTCAGGGACCCGCTCTGGTGGCCTCAGGAAAGGCCAGACCCCATGCGAGTTGCTCGGGGGCCTCTCAGGATTCCTCTCCTGTCGAAGCCGGTTCCTAAGACCTTGTGTGGATTCGTTTCCGGAACATGAGGATTCCTCTCCAGTGCTGACATGGATCTTGGGTACTTCTGGAGTCTCCCCAGGGGTGTCAGTCCTCGTCTCGAGTGGGGCATGCACGTGCACTTTCCTCCCGAGCTGTAGCAGCAGTGTCACATTTCCCTTCGCGTGGATCAAGGAATCTGTGGCTTTCTCTCGAGGCTTTCCCAAGAGGCTTTCCCACGAGGCTCTCCCACAGGGCTGTCCCACGTACCAGCGTGGTGTGAGTCGATCCTCGGCTTGAAAGTCGAGGCAGTGCAGGGAAAACAGTTTTCATTGGAATTAACTGAGACATCTTTGGGACTCTGGGAATGGTGGCACGACCCTGGAGTTCCTCTCGCCTTTCCTGTGGAGAGCGCCTCCTCTTGAGATGCAACCGGAACGCCGGGAATACTTGACCGACCACGCAGGAAAAGGATCCCTCCTCTCGAGCTAGGAGGCAGAAACGGGGGCTCCTCTGGATGTGGGCGGGACCCTCGTCCTTCCTCTCGAGTGGAGATGGGTATGTCGGAGAACTTCTTGACTTGCAGCAAGGGTGTGAAGGACCCTTTGGAAGTTCCAGAGGTTAGTTGTGATTAGCCTCGAGACGCCTGAGCGGAAATGGGCCTCATCTCGCCTGGAGGGGAGAACCTCCTGGATTTTCTCCAGTTGCGGCAGGTGCTCTCGAGTTTCGACAGAGACCTCAGGGACCCGCTCTGGTGACCTCAGGAAAGGCCAGTCCCCATGCGAGGTGCTAGGGGCCCTCTCAGGATTCCTCTCCTGTCGATGCCGGGGCCTAAGTCCTTGTGTGGAGTCGGGACCGGAACCTGAGGATTGCTCTCCAGTGCTGACATTTATCTTGGCGTACTTCTGGAGTCTCCCAAGTGGCGTCAGTCCTCGGCTCGAGTGGGGTCATGCACGTGCGCTTTCCTCCTGAGCCGGTAGCAGCAGTGTCTCGCTTCCCGTCCCGTGGATCAAGGGATCTGTGCTTTCCCTCGAGTCTTCCCATGAGGCTTTCTCTCAGGGCTATTCCACTTGCCACCATGGTGTGATCGATCCTCGGCGTGAAAGTCGAACCAGTGCAGGGAAAACAGGAACCTCCTTCCCCCACAGTAGGGGTACACTGTCCCCTT
>NW_017211025.1:0-17706 GCF_001704415.2 Capra hircus
GGGTTCCGCACGCAGGACGCAACACAAGGTCTCTTTAGCCCCGGCATCGACGGGAAGAGGAATCCCGAGAGGCCCCGAGCACTCGCATGGGGACTGGCCTTTCCTGAGGCCACCAGAGCGGGTCCCTGAGGTTCCCGTCGTAAGTCGAGAGCACCTGCCGCAACTCGAGAAAATCCAGGAGGTTCTCCCTCCAGGCGAGATGAGGCCCATTTCCGACTGAGGCGTCTCGAGGCTAATCACACCTAACCTCTGGAACTTCCAAAGGGTCCTTCACACCCTTGCTTGCAACTCAAGAAGTTCCCGACATACCCGTCTCCACTCGAGAGGAAGCACGAGAGTCCCGCCCACATCCAGAGGAGCCCCGTTTCCGCCTCCTAGCTCGAGAGGAGGGATCCTTTCCCTGCGTGGTCGGGAAAGAATTCCCGGCGTTCCCGTCGCATCTCAAGAGGAGGCGCTCTCCACAGGAAAGGCGAGAGGAACTCCAGGGTCGTGCCACCATTCCCAGAGTCCTCCAGATGTCTCAGTCCATTCCAGGGAAACCTGTTTTCCCTGCACTGCCTCGACTTTCAAGCCGAGGATCGACTCACAACCACGGTGGCACGTGGGACAGCCCTGCTGTGGGAAAGCCTCGTGGAAAGCCTCGAGGAAAGCCACAGATCCCTTGATCCACGCGAAGGGAAGCGTGACACTGCTGCTACAGCTCGGGAGGAAAGCGCACGTGCATGCCCCACTCGAGACGAGGACTGACTCCCCTGGGGAGACTCCAGAAGTACCCCAAGATCCATGTCAGCACTGGAGAGGAATGCTCAGGTTCCGGCACCGACTCCACACAAGGTCTTAGGCCCCGGCATCGACGGGAGAGGAATCCCGAGAGGCCCCGAGCAACTCGCATGGGGACTGGCCTTTCCTGAGGCCACCAGAGCGGGTCCCTGAGGTCCCCGTCGTAAGTCGAGAGCACCTGCCGCAACTCGAGAAAATCCAGGAGGTTCTCCCCTCCAGGCGAGATGAGGCCCATTTCCGCTGAGGCGTCTCGAGGCTATTCACACCTAACTCTGGAACTTCCAAAGGGTCCTTCACACCCTTGCTGCAACTCAAGAAGTTCCCCGACATACCCGTCTCCACTCGAGAGGAAGCACGAGAGTCCCGCCCACATCCAGAGGAGCCCCGTTTCCGCCTCCTAGCTCGAGAGGAGGGATCCTTTCCCTGCGTGGTCGGGAAAGAATTCCCGGCGTTCCCGTCGCATCTCAAGAGGAGGCGCTCTCCACAGGAAAGGCGAGAGGAACTCCAGGGTCGTGCCACCATTCCAGAGTCCCCCAGATGTCTCAGTCCATTCCAGGGAAACCTGTTTTCCCTGCACTGCCTCGACTTTCAAGCCGAGGATCGACTCACACCACGGTGGCACGTGGGACAGCCCTGTGGGAAAGCCTCGTGGGAAAGCCTCGTGGGAAAGCCTCGAGGGAAAGCCACAGATCCCTTGATCCACGCGAAGGGAAGCGTGACACTGCTGCTACAGCTCGGGAGGAAAGCGCACGTGCATGCCCCCACTCGAGACGAGGACTGACTCCCTGGGGAGACTCCAGAAGTACCCCAAGATCCATGTCAGCACTGGAGAGGAATCCTCAGGTTCCGGCACCGACTCCACACAAGGATCTTAGGCCCGGCATCGACGGGAGAGGAATCCCGAGAGGCCCCGAGCAACTCGCATGGGGACTGGCCTTTCCTGAGGCCACCAGAGCGGGTCCCTGAGGTCCCCGTCGTAAGTCGAGAGCACCTGCCGCAACTCGAGAAAATCCAGGAGGTTCTCCCCTCCAGGCGAGATGAGGCCCATTTCCGCTGAGGCGTCTCGAGGCTAATCACACCTAACCTCTGGAACTTCCAAAGGGTCCTTCACACCCTTGCTGCAACTCAAGAAGTTCCCCGACATACCCGTCTCCACTCGAGAGGAAGCACGAGAGTCCCGCCCACATCCAGAGGAGCCCCGTTTCCGCCTCCTAGCTCGAGAGGAGGGATCCTTTCCCTGCGTGGTCGGGAAAGAATTCCCGGCGTTCCCGTCGCATCTCAAGAGGAGGCGCTCTCCACAGGAAAGGCGAGAGGAACTCCAGGGTCGTGCCACCATTCCCAGAGTCCCCCAGATGTCTCAGTCCATTCCAGGGAAACCTGTTTTCCCTGCACTGCCTCGACTTTCAAGCCGAGGATCGACTCACACCACGGTGGCACGTGGGACAGCCCTGTGGGAAAGCCTCGTGGGAAAGCCTCGAGGGAAAGCCACAGATCCCTTGATCCACGCGAAGGGAAGCGTGACACTGCTGCTACAGCTCGGGAGGAAAGCGCACGTGCATGCCCCACTCGAGACGAGGACTGACTCCCCTGGGGAGACTCCAGAAGTACCCCAAGATCCATGTCAGCACTGGAGAGGAATCCTCAGGTTCCGGCACCGACTCCACACAAGGATCTTAGGCCCCGGCATCGACGGGAGAGGAATCCCGAGAGGCCCCCGAGCAACTCGCATGGGGACTGGCCTTTCCTGAGGCCACCAGAGCGGGTCCCTGAGGTCCCCGTCGTAAGTCGAGAGCACCTGCCGCAACTCGAGAAAATCCAGGAGGTTCTCCCCTCCAGGCGAGATGAGGCCCATTTCCGCTGAGGCGTCTCGAGGCTAATCACATCTAACTCTGGAACTTCCAAAGGGTCCTTCACACCCTTGCTGCAACTCAAGAAGTTCCCCGACATACCCGTCTCCACTCGAGAGGAAGCACGAGAGTCCCGCCCACATCCAGAGGAGCCCCGTTTCCGCCTCCTAGCTCGAGAGGAGGGATCCTTTCCCTGCGTGGTCGGGAAAGAATTCCCGGCGTTCCCGTCGCATCTCAAGAGGAGGCGCTCTCCACAGGAAAGGCGAGAGGAACTCCAGGGTCGTGCCACCATTCCCAGAGTCCCCAGATGTCTCAGTCCATTCCAGGGAAACCTGTTTTCCCTGCACTGCCTCGACTTTCAAGCCGAGGATCGACTCACACCACGGTGGCACGTGGGACAGCCCTGTGGGAAAGCCTCGTGGGAAAGCCTCGTGGGAAAGCCTCGAGGGAAAGCCACAGATCCCTTGATCCACGCGAAGGGAAGCGTGACACTGCTGCTACAGCTCGGGAGGAAAGCGCACGTGCATGCCCCCACTCGAGACGAGGACTGACTCCCCTGGGGAGACTCCAGAAGTACCCCAAGATCCATGTCAGCACTGGAGAGGAATCCTCAGGTTCCGGCACCGACTCCACACAAGGTCTTAGGCCCGGCATCGACGGGAGAGGAATCCCGAGAGGCCCCCGAGCAACTCGCATGGGGACTGGCCTTTCCTGAGGCCACCAGAGCGGGTCCCTGAGGTCCCCGTCGTAAGTCGAGAGCACCTGCCGCAACTCGAGAAAATCCAGGAGGTTCTCCCCTCCAGGCGAGATGAGGCCCATTTCCGCTGAGGCGTCTCGAGGCTAATCACATCCTAACTCTGGAACTTCCAAAGGGTCCTTCACACCCTTGCTGCAACTCAAGAAGTTCCCCGACATACCCGTCTCCACTCGAGAGGAAGCACGAGAGTCCCGCCCACATCCAGAGGAGCCCCGTTTCCGCCTCCTAGCTCGAGAGGAGGGATCCTTTCCCTGCGTGGTCGGGAAAGAATTCCCGGCGTTCCCGTCGCATCTCAAGAGGAGGCGCTCTCCACAGGAAAGGCGAGAGGAACTCCAGGGTCGTGCCACCATTCCCAGAGTCCCCAGATGTCTCAGTCCATTCCAGGGAAACCTGTTTTCCCTGCACTGCCTCGACTTTCAAGCCGAGGATCGACTCACACCACGGTGGCACGTGGGACAGCCCTGTGGGAAAGCCTCGTGGGAAAGCCTCGTGGGAAAGCCTCGAGGGAAAGCCACAGATCCCTTGATCCACGCGAAGGGAAGCGTGACACTGCTGCTACAGCTCGGGAGGAAAGCGCACGTGCATGCCCCCACTCGAGACGAGGACTGACTCCCCTGGGGAGACTCCAGAAGTACCCCAAGATCCATGTCAGCACTGGAGAGGAATCCTCAGGTTCCGGCACCGACTCCACACAAGGTCTTAGGCCCCGGCATCGACGGGAGAGGAATCCCGAGAGGCCCCGAGCAACTCGCATGGGGACTGGCCTTTCCTGAGGCCACCAGAGCGGGTCCCTGAGGTCCCCGTCGTAAGTCGAGAGCACCTGCCGCAACTCGAGAAAATCCAGGAGGTTCTCCCCTCCAGGCGAGATGAGGCCCATTTCCGCTGAGGCGTCTCGAGGCTAATCACACCTAACCTCTGGAACTTCCAAAGGGTCCTTCACACCCTTGCTGCAACTCAAGAAGTTCCCCGACATACCCGTCTCCACTCGAGAGGAAGCACGAGAGTCCCGCCCACATCCAGAGGAGCCCCGTTTCCGCCTCCTAGCTCGAGAGGAGGGATCCTTTCCCTGCGTGGTCGGGAAAGAATTCCCGGCGTTCCCGTCGCATCTCAAGAGGAGGCGCTCTCCACAGGAAAGGCGAGAGGAACTCCAGGGTCGTGCCACCATTCCCAGAGTCCCCCAGATGTCTCAGTCCATTCCAGGGAAACCTGTTTTCCCTGCACTGCCTCGACTTTCAAGCCGAGGATCGACTCACACCACGGTGGCACGTGGGACAGCCCTGTGGGAAAGCCTCGTGGGAAAGCCTCGTGGGAAAGCCTCGAGGGAAAGCCACAGATCCCTTGATCCACGCGAAGGGAAGCGTGACACTGCTGCTACAGCTCGGGAGGAAAGCGCACGTGCATGCCCCCACTCGAGACGAGGACTGACTCCCCTGGGGAGACTCCAGAAGTACCCCAAGATCCATGTCAGCACTGGAGAGGAATCCTCAGGTTCCGGCACCGACTCCACACAAGGTCTTAGGCCCCGGCATCGACGGGAGAGGAATCCCGAGAGGCCCCGAGCAACTCGCATGGGGACTGGCCTTTCCTGAGGCCACCAGAGCGGGTCCCTGAGGTCCCCGTCGTAAGTCGAGAGCACCTGCCGCAACTCGAGAAAATCCAGGAGGTTCTCCCTCCAGGCGAGATGAGGCCCATTTCCGCTGAGGCGTCTCGAGGCTAATCACATCTAACATCTGGAACTTCCAAAGGGTCCTTCACACCCTTGCTGCAACTCAAGAAGTTCCCCGACATACCCGTCTCCACTCGAGAGGAAGCACGAGAGTCCCGCCCACATCCAGAGGAGCCCCGTTTCCGCCTCCTAGCTCGAGAGGAGGGATCCTTTCCCTGCGTGGTCGGGAAAGAATTCCCGGCGTTCCCGTCGCATCTCAAGAGGAGGCACTCTCCACAGGAAAGGCGAGAGGAACTCCAGGGTCGTGCCACCATTCCCAGAGTCCCCCAGATGTCTCAGTCCATTCCAGGGAAACCTGTTTTCCCTGCACTGCCTCGACTTTCAAGCCGAGGATCGACTCACACCACGGTGGCACGTGGGACAGCCCTGTGGGAAAGCCTCGTGGGAAAGCCTCGTGGGAAAGCCTCGAGGGAAAGCCACAGATCCCTTGATCCACGCGAAGGGAAGCGTGACACTGCTGCTACAGCTCGGGAGGAAAGCAGCACGTGCATGCCCCACTCGAGACGAGGACTGACTCCCCTGGGGAGACTCCAGAAGTACCCCAAGATCCATGTCAGCACTGGAGAGGAATCCTCAGGTTCCGGCACCGACTCCACACAAGGTCTTAGGCCCTGGCATCGACGGGAGAGGAATCCCGAGAGGCCCCGAGCAACTCGCATGGGGACTGGCCTTTCCTGAGGCCACCAGAGCGGGTCCCTGAGGTCCCCGTCGTAAGTCGAGAAGCACCTGCCGCAACTCGAGAAAATCCAGGAGGTTCTCCCCTCCAGGCGAGATGAGGCCCATTTCCGCTGAGGCGTCTCGAGGCTAATCACATCTAACGTCTGGAACTTCCAAAGGGTCCTTCACACCCTTGCTGCAACTCAAGAAGTTCCCCGACATACCCGTCTCCACTCGAGAGGAAGCACGAGAGTCCCGCCCACATCCAGAGGAGCCCCGTTTCCGCCTCCTAGCTCGAGAGGAGGGATCCTTTCCCTGCGTGGTCGGGAAAGAATTCCCGGCGTTCCCGTCGCATCTCAAGAGGAGGCGCTCTCCACAGGAAAGGCGAGAGGAACTCCAGGGTCGTGCCACCATTCCCAGAGTCCCCAGATGTCTCAGTCCATTCCAGGGAAACCTGTTTTCCCTGCACTGCCTCGACTTTCAAGCCGAGGATCGACTCACACCACGGTGGCACGTGGGACAGTCCCTGTGGGAAAGCCTCGTGGGAAAGCCTCCAAGGGAAAGCCACAGATTCCTGGATCCACGCGAAGGGAAGCAGTGACACTGCTGCTACAGCTCGGGAGGAAATTGCACATGCATGCCCCCAATCGAGACTGAGGACTGACTCACCTGGGAGACTCCAGAAGTACCCCAAGATCCATGTAAGCACTGGAGAGGAATTCCTCAGGTTCCGGCACCGACTCCACACAAGGTCTTAAGCGCCCGGCATCGACGGGAGAGGAATCCCGAGAGGCCCCCGAGCAACTCGCATGGGACTGGCCTTTCCTGAGGCCACCAGAGCGGGTCCCTGAGGTCCCCATCTTAAGTCCGACAGCACCTGCCGCAACTCGAGAAAATCCAGGAGGTTCTCCCCTCCAGGCGAGATGAGGCCCATTTCCGCTGAGGCGTCTCGAGGCTAATCACATCTAACATCTGGAACTTCCAAAGGGTCCTTCACACCCTTGCTGCAACTCAAGAAGTTCCCCGACATACCCGTCTCCACTCGAGAGGAAGCACGAGAGTCCAGGCCCACATCCAGAGGAGCCCCGTTTCCGCCTCCTAGCTCCGAGAGGAGGGATCCTTTCCCTGCGTGGTCGGGAAAGAATTCCCGGCGTTCCCAGTCGCATCTCAAGAGGAGGCGCTCTCCACAGGAAAGGCGAGAGGAACTCCAGGGTCGTGCCACCATTCCCTAGAGTCCCCCAGATGTCTCAGTCCATTCCAGGGAAACCTGTTTTCCCTGCACTGCCTCGACTTTCAAGCCGAGGATCGACTCACACCACGGTGGCACGTGGGACAGCCCTGTGGGAAAGCCTCGTGGAAAGCCTCTGGGAAAGCCCGAAAGCCACAGATACCTTGATCCACGCGAAGGGAAGCGTGACACTGCTGCTACAGCTCGGGAGGAAAGCTGCACGTGCATGCCCCCACTCGAGACGAGGACTGACTCCACTGGGGAGACTCCAGAAGTACGCCAAGATCCATGTCAGCACTGGAGAGGAATCCTCAGGTTTCCAGCACCGACTCCACACAAGGTCTTAGGCCCCGGCATCTGAACGGGAGAGGAATCCCGAGAGGCCCCCGAGCAACTCGCATGGGGACTGGCCTTTCCTGAGGCGACCAGAGCGGGTCCCTGAGGTCCCCGTCGTTAAGTCGAGAGCACCTGCCGCAACTCGAGAAAATCCAGGAGGTTCTCCCCTCCAGGCGAGATGAGGCCCATTTCCGCTGAGGCGTCTCGAGGCTAATCACACCTAAACTCTGGAACTTCCAAAGGGTCCTTCACACCCTTGCTGCAACTCAAGAAGTTCCCCGACATACCCGTTGCCACTCGAGAGGAAGCACGAGAGTCCCAGCCCACATCCAGAGGCAGTCCCGCTTTCCGCCTCCTAGCTCGAGAGGAGGGATCCTTTCCCTGCGTGGTCGGGACAAGAATTCCCGGCGTTCCCGTCGCATCTCAAGAGGAGTCGCTCTCCACAGGAAAGGCGAGAGGAACTTCCAGGGTCGTACCACCATTCTCCAGAGTCCCCCAGATGTCTCCAGTCCATTCCAGGGAAACCTGTTTTCCCTGCACTGCCTCGACTTTCAAGCCGAGGATCGACTCACACCACGGTGGCACGTGGGACAGCCCTGTGGGAAAGCCTCGTGGGCTCGGGAAAGCCACAGATCCCTTGATCCACGCGAAGGGAAGCGTGACACTGCTGCTACAGCTCGGGAGGAAATCGCATGTGCATGCCCCCACTCGAGACGAGGACTGACTCCCCTGGGGAGACTCCAGAAGTACCCCAAGATCCATGTCAGCACTGGAGAGGAATCCTCAGGTTCCGACACCGACTCTCACACAATGTCTTAGGCCCCGGCATCGAAGGGAGAGGATATCCCGAGAGGCCCCCGAGCAACTCGCATGGGGACTGGCCTTTCCTGAGGACCACCAGAGCGGGTCCCTGAGGTACCCGTCGTAAGTCGAGAGTCACCTGCCGCAACTCGAGAAAATACATGGAGGTTCTCACCCTCCAGGCGAGATGAGGCCCATTTCCGCTGAGGCGTCTCGAGGCTAATCACATCTAACCTCTGGAACTTCCAAAGGGTCCTTCACACCCTTGCTGCAACTCAAGAAGTTCCCCGACATACCCGATTCCACTCGA
This sequence comes from Capra hircus, assembly GCF_001704415.2. Taxonomy (NCBI): domain Eukaryota; kingdom Metazoa; phylum Chordata; class Mammalia; order Artiodactyla; family Bovidae; genus Capra; species Capra hircus. Next base: position 8,443 of record NW_017211025.1, read on the forward strand.
GAGGAAGCACGAGAGTTCCGCCCACATCCAGAGGAGCTCCGTTTCCGCCTCCTTGCTCGAGAGGACGGGATTCCTTTCGCTGCGTGGTCGGGAAAGAATTCCCGGCGTTCCTGTCGCATCTCAAGAGGAGGCACTCTCCACAGGAAAGGCGAGAGGAACTCCAGGGTCGTGCCACCATTCCCAGAGTCCCCCAGATGTCTCACTCCATTCCAGGGAAACCTGTTTTCCCTGCACTGCCTCGACTTTGAAGCCGAGGATCCACTCACACCACGGTGGCACGTGGGACTGCCCTGTGGGAAAGCCTCGTGGGAAAGCCTCGTGGGAAAGCTCGAGGGAATGCCACAGATCCCTTGATCCACGAGAAGGGTAGCGTGACACTGCTGCTACAGCTAGGGAGGAAAGCGCACGTGCATGCCCCCACTCGAGACGAGGACTGACTCCCCTGGGGAGACTCCAGAAAGTACCCCAAGATGCCATGTCAGCACTGGAGAGGAAACCTCAGGTTCAGGCACCGACTTCACACAAGATCTTAGGCCCAGGCATCTAAGGGAGAGGAATCCCGAGAGGCCCCCGAGCAACTCGCATGGGGACTGGCCTTTCCTGAGGCCACCAGAGCGGGTCCCTGAGGTCCCCGTCGTTAAGTCGAGAGCACCTGCCGCAACTCGAGAAAATCCAGGAGGTTCTCCCCTCCAGGCGAGATGAGGCCCATTTCCGCTGAGGCGTCTCGAGGCTAATCACACCTAACCTCTGGAACTTCCAAAGGGTCCTTCACACCCTTGCTGCAACTCAAGAAGTTCCCCGACATACCCGTCTCCACTCGAGAGGAAGCACGAGAGTCCCGCCCACATCCAGAGGAGCCCCGTTTCCGCCTCCTAGCTCGAGAGGAGGGATCCTTTCCCTGCGTGGTCGGGAAAGAATTCCCTGGCGTTCCCGTCGCATCTCAAGAGGAGGCGCTCTCCACAGGAAAGGCGAGAGGAACTCCAGGGTCGTGCCACCATTCCCAGAGTCCCCCAAATGCTCAGTCCATAACAGGGAAACCAGTTTCCCAGCACTGCCTCGACTTTCAAGCCAAGGACGACTCACAACACGGTGGCACGTGGGACAGCCCAGTGGGTAAACGTCGTGGGAAAGCCTCGTGGCAAAGCCTCGTGGGAAAGCCTCCACGGAAAGCCACAGATTCCTGGATCCACGCGAAGGGAAGCGTGACACTGCTGCTACAGCTCGGGAGGAAATTGCACGTACATGCATCCACTAGGGACGAGGACTGACTAACCGGGGAGACTCCAGAAGTACCCCAAGGTCCATGTAAGCACTGGAGAGGTTTTCTCAGGTTTCGGCACCGACTCCACACAAGGTATAAGGCGCCGGCATCGACGGGAGAGGAATCCCGAGAGGCCCCGAGCAACTCGCATGGTGACTGGCCTTTCCTGAGGCCACCAGAGCGGGTCCCTGAGGACCCCGTCTTAAGTCCACAGCACCTGCCGCAACTCGAGAAAATTCAGGAGGTTCTTCCCTTCAGGCGACATGAGGCCCATTTGTGCTGAGGCGTCTCGAGACTAATCACACCTAACCTCTGGAACTTCCATAGGGTCTTTCACACCCTTGCTGCAACTCAAGAAGTTCCTCGACATACCCGTTTCCCCTCGAGAGGAAGCACGAGAGTCCCGCCCACATCCAGAGGAGCCCCGTTTCCGCCTCATAGTTCCAGAGGAGGGATCCTTTCCCTAGGTGGTCGGGTAAGTATTCCTGGCGTTCCCGTCGCATCTCAAGAGGAGGCGCTCTCCACAGGAAAGGCGAGAGGAACTCCAGGGTCGTGCCACCATTCCCAGAGTCCCCCAGATGCTCAGTCCATGCCAGGGAAACCAGTTTTCCCTGCACTGCCTCGACTTTCAAGCCGAGGATCGACTCATACAACGGTGGCACGTGGGACAGCCCTGTGGGAAAGCCTCGTGGGAAAGCCTCATGGGAAAGCCTCGAGGTAAAGCCCCTGATCCCTTGATCCACAGGAAGGGAAGCGTGACACTCCTGCTACAGCTCGGGAGTGCACGTGCATGCCCCCACTCGAGACGAGGACTGACTCCCCTGGGAGACTCCAGAAGTACCCCAAGATCCATGTCAGCACTGGAGAGGAATCCTCAGGTTCCGGCACCGATTCCACACAAGATCTTAGGCCCCGGCATCGAGGGGAGAGGAATCCCGAGAGGCCCCCGAGCAACTCCCATGGGGACTGGCCTTTCATGAGGCCACCAGCGCGGGTCCCTCAGGTCCCCTTCGTAAGTCGAGAGCACCTGCCGCAACTTGAGAAAATTCAGGAGGTTCTCGCCTCCAGGCGAGATGAGCCCCATTTCCGATGAGGCGTCTCGAGGCTAATCACACCTAAGCTCTGGAACTTCCAAAGGGTCCTTCACACCCTTGCCTGCAACTCAAGAAGTTCCCCAACATACCCGTCTCCACTCGAGAGGAAGCACGAGAGTCCCGCCCACATACAGAGGAGCCCGGTTTCCGCCTCCTAGCTCGAGAGGTGGGATCCTTTCGCTGCGTGGTCGGGAAAGAATTCCCGGCGTTCCCGTCGCATTTCAAGAGGAGGCGCTCTCCACAGGAAAGGCGAGAGTAACTCCAGGGTCATGCTACCATTCCCAGAGTCCCCCAGATGTCTCAGTCCATTCCAGGGAAACCTGTTTTCCCTGTACTGCCTCGACTTTCAAGCCGAGGATCGACTCACACCACGGTGGCACGTGGGACAGCCCTGTGGGAAAGCCTCGTGGGAAAGCCTCGAGGGAAAGCGGCAGATCCCTTGATCCACGCGAAGGGAAGCGTGACACTGCTGCTACAGCTTGGGAGGAATGCGCACGTGCATGCCCCCACTCGAGACGAGGACTGACTCCCCTGGGGAGACTCCAGAAGTAGCCCAAGATCAATGTCAGCACTGGAGAGGAATCCTCACGTTCCAGCACCGACTCCAAGCAAGGTCTTAGGCGCTGGCATCTACGGGAGAGGAATCCCGAGAGGCACTTGAGCAACTCGCATGGGGTCGGCCTTTCCTGAGGCCGCCAGAGAGGGTCCCTGAGGTCCCCGTCGTAACTTGAGAGCACCTGCCACAACTCGAGAAAATCCAGGAAGTTCTCCCCTCCAGGCGAGATGAGGCCCGTTTCCGTTGAAGCGTCTCGAGGCTAATCACATCTAACCTCTGGAACTTCGAAAGGGTCCTTCACACCCTTGCTGCAACTCAAGAAGTTCCCCGACATACCCGTCTCCACTCGAGAGGAAGCACGAGAGTCCCGCCCACATCCAGAGGAGCCCCGTTTCCCCCTCCTAGCTTGAGTGGAGGGATCCTTTCCCTGCGTGGTGGGGAAAGAATTCCCTGCATTACCGTCGCATCTCAAGAAGAGGCGCTCTCCACAGGAAAGGCGAGAGGAACTCCAGGGTCGTGCCACCATTCCCAGAGTCCCCCAGATGTCTCAGTCCATTCCAGGGAAATCTGTTTTCCCTCCACTGCCTCGACTTTCAAGCCGAGGATCGACTCACACCACGGTGGCACGTTGGATAGTCCTGTGGGAAAGCCTCGTGGGAAAGCCTCGAGGGAAAGCCACAGGTCCCTTGATCCACGCGAGGGGAAGCGTGACACTGCAGCTACAGCTCGGAAAGAAAGGGCACGTGCATGCCTCACTCGAGACGAGGACTGACTCCCCTGGGGAGACTCCAGAAGTACCCCAAGATCCATGTCCAGCACTGGAGAGGAATACTCAGGTTCCGGCACCGTCTCCACACAAGGTCTTAGGCCCCAGCATCTACGGAGAGGAATCCCGAGAGGCCCCCGAGCAACTCGCATGGGGACTGGCCTTTCCTGAGGCCACCAGAGCGGGTTCTGACGTCCCTGTCGTAAGACGAGAGCACCTGCCGCAACTCGAGAAAATCCAGGAGGTTCGCCCCTCCAGGCGAGATGAGGCCCATTTCTGCTGAGGCGTCTGGAGGCTAATCACATCTAACCTCTGGAACTTCCAAAGGGTCCTTCACACCCTTGCTGCAACTCAAGAAGTTCCCCGACATACCCGTCTCCACTCGAGAGGAAGCACGAGAGTCCCGCCCACATCCAGAGGAGCCCCGTTTCCGCCTCCTAGCTCGAGAGGAGGGATCCTTTCCCTGGCGTGTTCGGGAAAGAATTCCCGGCATTCCCGTCGCAAGTCAAGAGGAGGCGCTCTCCACAGGAAAGGCGAGAGGAACTCCAGGGTCGTGCCACATTCGCAGAGTCCCCCAGATTTCTCAGTCCATTCCAGGGAAACCTGTTTTCCCTGGACTGCCTCGACTTTCAAGCCGAGGATCGACTCACACCACGGTGGCACGTGGGACAGTCCTGTGGGAAAGCCTCCTGGGAAAGCCTCGTGGGAAAGCCTCGAGGGAAAGCCCCTGATGCCTTGATCCACGCGAAGGGAAGCGTGACACTGCTGCTACAGCTCGGAAGGAAAGAGCACGTGCATGCCCCCACTCGAGACGAGGACTGACTCTCCTGGGGAGACTCCAGAAGTACCCCAAGATCCATGTCAGCACTGGAGAGGAATCCACAGGTTTCGGCACCGACTCCACTCAAGGATCTTAGGCCCCGGCATCGAGGGGAGAGGAATCCCGAGAGGCCCACGAGCAACTCGCATGGTGACTGGCCTTTCCTGAGGCCACCAGAGCGGGTCCCTGAGGTCCCCGTCGTAAGTGGAGAGCACCTGCCGCAACTCGAGAAAATCCAGGAGGTTCTCCCCTCCAGGCGAGATGAGGACCATTTCCGCTGAGGCTTCTCGAGGCTAATCACACCTAACCTCTGGAACTTCCAAAGGGTCCTTCACACCCTTGCTGCAACTCAAGAAGTTCCCCGACTTACCCGGCTCCACTCGAAAGGAAGCACGAGAGTCCCGCCCACATCCAGAGGAGACCCGTTTCTGCCTCCTAGCTCGAGAGGAGGGATCCTTTCCCTGCGTGGTCGGGAAAGAATTCCCGGCGTTCCGTCGCATCTCAAGAGGAGGCGCTCTCCACAGGAAAGGCGAGAGGAACTCCAGGGTCGTGCCACCATTCCCAGAGTCCCCCAGAATGCTCAGTCCATAACAGGGAAACCAGTTTCCCAGCACTGCCTCGACTTTCAAGCCAAGGATCGACTCACAACACGGTGGCACGTGGGACATCCCAGTGGGTAAACGTCGTGGGAAAGCCTCGTGGCAAAGCCTCGTGAGAAAGCCTCCACGGAAAGCCACAGATTCCTGGATCCACGCGAAGGGAAGCGTGACACTGATGCTACAGCTCTGGAGGAAATTGCACGTGCATGCATCCACTAGAAACGAGGACTGACTCACCTGGGAGACTCCAGAAGTACCCCAAGGTCCATGTAAGCACTGGAGAGGTTTTCTCAGGTTCCGGCACCGACTCCACACAAGGTATAAGGCGCCAGCATCGACGGGAGAGGAATCCCGAGAGGCCCCCGAGCAACTCGCATGGTGACTGGCCTTTCCTGAGGCCACCAGAGCGGGTCCCTGAGGACCCCGTCTTAAGTCCACAGCACCTGCCGCAACTCGAGAAAATTCAGGAGGTTCTCCCCTTCAGGCGACATGAGGCCCATTTGTGCTGAGGCGTCTCGAGACTAATCACACCTAACCTCTGGAACTTCCAAAGCGTCTTTCACACCCTTGCTGCAACTCAAGAAGTTCCTCGACATACCCGTTTCCCCTCGAGAGGAAGCACGAGAGTCCCGCCCACATCCAGAGGAGCCCCGTTTCCGCCTCATAGTTCCAGAGGAGGGATCCTTTCCCTAGCGTGGTCGGGTAAGTATTCCTGGCGTTCCCGTCGCATCTCAAGAGGAGGCGCTCTCCACAGGAAAGGCGAGAGGAACTCCAGGGTCGTGCCACCATTCCCAGAGTCCCCCAGATGCTCAGTCCATAGCCAGGGAAACCAGTTTTCCCTGCACTGCCTCGACTTTCAAGCCGAGGATCGACTCATACAACGGTGGCACGTGAGACAGCCCTGTGGGAAAGCCTCGTGGGAAAGCCTCATGGGAAAGCCTCGAGGTAAACCCCTGAACCCTTGATCCACAAGAAGGGAAGCGTGACACTCCTGCTACAGCTCGGGAGCGCACGTGCATGCCCCCACTCGAGACGAGGACTGACTCCCCTGGGAGACTCCAGAAGTACCCCAAGATCCATGTCAGCACTGGAGAGGAATCCTCAGGTTCCAGCACCGACTCCACACAAGATCTTAGGCCCCGGCATCGAGGGGAGAGGAATCCCGAGAGGCCCCCGAGCAACTCCCATGGGGACTGGCCTTTCATGAGGCCACCAGCGCGGGTCCCTCAGGTCCCCTTCGTAAGTCGAGAGCACCTGCCGCAACTTGAGAAAATTCAGGAGGTTCTCGCCTCCAGGCGAGATGAGGCCCCATTTCCGATGAGGCGTCTCGAGGCTAATCACACCTAAGCTCTGGAACTTCCAAAGGGTCCTTCACACCCTTGCCTGCAACTCAAGAAGTTCCCCAACATACCCGTCTCCACTCGAGAGGAAGCACGAGAGTCCCGCCCACATACCAGAGGAGCCCGGTTTCCGCCTCCTAGCTCGAGAGGTGGGATCCTTTCGCTGCGTGGTCGGGAAAGAATTCCCGGCGTTCCCGTCGCATTTCAAGAGGAGGCGCTCTCCACAGGAAAGGCGAGAGTAACTCCAGGGTCATGCTACCATTCCCAGAGTCCCCCAGATGTCTCAGTCCATTCCAGGGAAACCTGTTTTCCCTGTACTGCCTCGACTTTCAAGCCGAGGATCGACTCACACCACGGTGGCACGTGGGACAGCCCTGTGGGAAAGCCTCGTGGGAAAGCCTCGAGGGAAAGCCGGCAGATCCCTTGATCCACGCGAAGGGAAGCGTGACACTGCTGCTACAGCTCTGGGAGGAATGCGCACGTGCATGCCCCCACTCGAGACGAGGACTGACTCCCCTGGGGAGACTCCAGAAGTAGCCCAAGATCCAATGTCAGCACTGGAGAGGAATCCTCACGTTCCAGCACCGACTCCAAGCAAGGTCTTAGGCGCTGGCATCTACGGGAGAGGAATCCCGAGAGGCCACTTGAGCAACTCGCATGGGGTCGGCCTTTCCTGAGGCCGCCAGAGAGGGTCCCTGAGGTCCCCGTCGTAACTGAGAGCACCTGCCACAACTCGAGAAAATCCAGGAAGTTCTCCCCTCCAGGCGAGATGAGGCCCGTTTCCGTTGAAGCGTCTCGAGGCTAATCACATCTAACCTCTGGAACTTCGAAAGGGTCCTTCACACCCTTGCTGCAACTCAAGAAGTTCCCCGACATACCCGTCTCCACTCGAGAGGAAGCACGAGAGTCCCGCCCACATCCAGAGGAGCCCCGTTTCCCCCTCCTAGCTCGAGTGGAGGGATCCTTTCCCTGCGTGGTGGGGAAAGAATTCCCTGCATTACCGTCGCATCTCAAGAAGAGGCGCTCTCCACAGGAAAGGCGAGAGGAACTCCAGGGTCGTGCCACCATTCCCAGAGTCCCCCAGATGTCTCAGTCCATTCCAGGGAAATCTGTTTTCCCTCCACTGCCTCGACTTTCAAGCCGAGGATCGACTCACACCACGGTGGCACGTTGGATAGTCCTGTGGGAAAGCCTCGTGGGAAAGCCTCGAGGGAAAGCCACAGGTCCCTTGATCCACGCGAAGGGAAGCGTGACACTGCAGCTACAGCTCGGAAAGGAAAGGGCACGTGCATGCCTCACTCGAGACGAGGACTGACTCCCCTGGGGAGACTCCAGAAGTACCCCAAGATCCATGTCCAGCACTGGAGAGGAATACTCAGGTTCCGGCACCGTCTCCACACAAGGTCTTAGGCCCCAGCATCTACGGGAGAGGAATCCCGAGAGGCCCCCGAGCAACTCGCATGGGGACTGGCCTTTCCTGAGGCCACCAGAGCGGGTTCTGACGTCCCTGTCGTAAGACGAGAGCACCTGCCGCAACTCGAGAAAATCCAGGAGGTTCGCCCCTCCAGGCGAGATGAGGCCCATTTCCGCTGAGGCGTCTGGAGGCTAATCACATCTAACCTCTGGAACTTCCAAAGGGTCCTTCACACCCTTGCTGCAACTCAAGAAGTTCCCCGACATACCCGTCTCCACTCGAGAGGAAGCACGAGAGTCCCGCCCACATCCAGAGGAGCCCCGTTTCCGCCTCCTAGCTCGAGAGGAGGGATCCTTTCCCTGCGTGTTCGGGAAAGAATTCCCGGCATTCCCGTCGCAAGTCAAGAGGAGGCGCTCTCCACAGGAAAGGCGAGAGGAACTCCAGGGTCGTGCCACCATTCGCAGAGTCCCCCAGATTTCTCAGTCCATTCCAGGGAAACCTGTTTTCCCTGGACTGCCTCGACTTTCAAGCCGAGGATCGACTCACACCACGGTGGCACGTGGGACAGTCCTGTGGGAAAGCCTCCTGGGAAAGCCTCGTGGGAAAGCCTCGAGGGAAAGCCCCTGATGCCTTGATCCACGCGAAGGGAAGCGTGACACTGCTGCTACAGCTCGGAAGGAAAGAGCACGTGCATGCCCCCACTCGAGACGAGGACTGACTCTCCTGGGGAGACTCCAGAAGTACCCCAAGATCCATGTCAGCACTGGAGAGGAATCCACAGGTTTCGGCACCGACTCCACTCAAGGATCTTAGGCCCCGGCATCGAGGGGAGAGGAATCCCGAGAGGCCCACGAGCAACTCGCATGGTGACTGGCCTTTCCTGAGGCCACCAGAGCGGGTCCCTGAGGTCCCCGTCGTAAGTGCGAGAGCACCTGCCGCAACTCGAGAAAATCCAGGAGGTTCTCCCCTCCAGGCGAGATGAGGACCATTTCCGCTGAGGCTTCTCGAGGCTAATCACACCTAACCTCTGGAACTTCCAAAGGGTCCTTCACACCCTTGCTGCAACTCAAGAAGTTCCCCGACTTACCCGCTCCACTCGAAAGGAAGCACGAGAGTCCCGCCCACATCCAGAGGAGACCCGTTTCTGCCTCCTAGCTCGAGAGGAGGGATCCTTTCCCTGCGTGGTCGGGAAAGAATTCCCGGCGTTCCGTCGCATCTCAAGAGGAGGCGCTCTCCACAGGAAAGGCGAGAGGAACTCCAGGGTCGTGCCACCATTCCCAGAGTCCCCCAGATGCTCAGTCCATTACCAGGGAAACCAGTTTCCCAGCACTGCCTCGACTTTCAAGCCAAGGACGACTCACAACACGGTGGCACGTGGGACATCCCAGTGGGTAAACGTCGTGGGAAAAGCCTC
>NW_017211026.1:0-1997 GCF_001704415.2 Capra hircus
TCCCCCGTCGTAAGTCGAGAGCAACTGTCCTATCTCGAGAAAATCCAGGAGGTTCTCCCCTCCAGGCGAGATGAGGCCCATTTCTGCTGAGGCGTCTCGAGGCTAATCACACCTAATCTCTGGAACTTCCAAACGGTGCTTCACACTCTGGCTGCAACTCAAGATGTTCCCCTACATACCGTTTCCACTCGAGAGGAACACGAGAGTCCCGCCCACATCCAGAGGAGCCCGTTTCTGCCTACTAGCTCGAGAGGAGGGATCCTTTCCCGTGGTCGGGAAAGAAATCCCGGCGTTCCCGTCGCATCTCAAGAGGAGGCGCTCTCACCAGGAAAGGCGAGAGGAACTCCAGGGTCGTGCCACTTTCCCAGAGTCCCCAAGATGTCTCAGTCCATTCCAGGGAAACCTGTTTTCCCTGCACTGCCTCGACATTCAAGCCGAGGATCGACTCACACGCGATGGCAGGTGGACAGCCCTGTGGGAAAGCCTCGTGGGAAAGCCTCGTGGGAAAGCCTCGAGGGAAAGCCACAGATCCCTTGATCCACGCGAGGAGGGAAGCGTGACACTGCTGCTACAGCTCGGGAGGAAAGCGCACGTGCATGCCCCACTCGAGACGAGGACTGACTCCCCTGGGGAGACTCCAGAAGTCCCCCAAGATCCATGTTAGCACTGGAGAGGAATCCTCAGGTTCCGGCACCGACTCCACACAAGGTCTTAGGCCCCGGCATCGACGGGAGAGGAATCCCGAGAGGCCCCGAGCAACTCGCATGGGGACTGGCCTTTCCTGAGGCCACCAGAGCGGGTCCCTGAGGTCCCCGTCGTAAGTCGAGGGCACCTGCCGCAACTCGAGAAAATCCAGGAGGTTCTCCCCTCCAGGCGAGATGAGGCCCATTTCTGCTGAGCGTCTCGAGGCTAATCACACCTAATCTCTGGAACTTCCAAACGGTGCTTCACACTCTGGCTGCAACTCAAGATGTTCCCCCTACATACCGTTTCCACTCGAGAGGAAGCACGAGAGTCCCGCCCACATCCAGAGGAGCCCCGTTTCTGCCTACTAGCTCGAGAGGAGGGATCCTTTCCCTGCGTCATCGGGAAAGAAATCCCGGCGTTCCATCGCATCTCAAGAGGAGGCGCTCTCCACAGGAAAGGCGAGAGGAACGCCAGGGTCGTGCCACCTTTCCCAGAGTCCCCCAGATGTCTCAGTCCATTCCAGGGATACCTGTTTTCCCTGCACTGCCTCGACATTCAAGCCGAGGATCGACTCACATCACGGTGGCACGTGGGACAATCATGTGGGAAGGCCTCGTGGAAAAGCCTCGTGTGAAAGCTTCCAGGGAAAAGCCACAAATCCCTTGATTCACTCGAAGGGAACCTGGCACTGCTGCTACAGCTCGGGAGGAAAGCGCACGTGTGCCTGCCCCACTCGAGACGAGGACTGACTCCCCAGGGGAGACTCCAGAAGTACCCCAAGATCCATGTCAGCACTGGAGAGGAATCCTCAGGTTCCGGCAGCGACTCCACACAAGGTCTTAGGCCCCGGCATCGACGGGCGAGGAATCCCGAGAGGCCCCTGAGCAAACTCGCATGGGGACTGGCTTTCCTGAGGCCACCAAGAGCGGGTCCCGGAGGTCCCCGTCGTAAGTCGAGAGCACCTGCTGCAACTCGAGAAAATCCTAGATGTTCTCCCCTCCAGGCGACATGAGGCCCATTTCCCCCTGAAGCGTCTCGAGGCTAATCACACCTAACCTCTGGAACTTCCAAAGGGTCCTTCACACCCTTGCTGCAAATCAAGAAGTTCCCCGACATACCCGTCTCCACTCGAGAGGAGTCACGAGAGTCCCGCCCACATCAGAGGAGCCCCGTTTCCGCCTCCTAGCTCGAGAGGAGAGATCCTTTCCCTGCGCGTGGTCGGAAAAGAATTCCCGGCGTTCCCGTCGCATCTCAAGAGGAGGCGCTCTCCACAGGAAAGGCGAGAGGAACTCCAGGGTCGTGCACCATTC
>NW_017211027.1:0-1994 GCF_001704415.2 Capra hircus
TCGTTCTTCCTCTTGAGTGGAGACGGTATGTCGGGAACTTCTTGAGTTGCAGCAAGGGTGTGAAGGACCCTTTGGAAGTTCCAGAGGTAAGGTGTGATTAGCCTCGAGAATACCTCAGCGGAAATGGGCCTCATGCGCCTGGAGGGGAGAACCTCCTGGATTTTCTCGAGTTGCGGCAGGTGCTCTCTCGACTTACGACGGGGACCTCAGGGACCCACTCTGGTGGCCTCAGGAAAGGCCAGTCCCTGCGAGTTGCTCGGGGGCCTCTCTCGGGATTCCCTCTCCCTTCGATGCCGGGCCTAAGACCTTGTGTGGAGTCAGTGCCGGAACCTGAGGATTCCTCTCCAGTGCCGACAGGGATCTTCGGGGACTTCTGGAGTCTCCCCAGAGGGATTAAGTCCTCGTCTCGAGTGGGGGCATGCACGTGTGCTTTCCTCCCGAGCTGTAGCAGCAGTGTCACGCTTCCCTTTTTCGTGGATCAAGGGATCTGTGGCTTTCCCTCTAGACTTTCCCATGAGGCTTTCCCACGAGGCTTTCCCACAGGGCTTTCCCACGTGCACGGTGGTGTGAGTCGATCCTCGGCTTTAAAGTCGAGGCAGTGAAGGGAAAACAGTTTTCCCTGGAATGGACTGAGACATCTGGGGGACTCAGGGAATGGTGGCACGACCCTGGAGTTCCTCTCGCCTTTCCTGTGGAGAGCGCCTCCACTTGAGATGCGACGGGAACGCCGGAATTCTTTCCTGACCACGCAGGGAATGTATCCCTCCTCTCGAGCTAGCAGGCGGAAACGGGGCCACTCTGGATATGGGCGGGACTCTCGGATTCCTCTTGAGTGGAGACGGGTATGTCGGGGAACTTCTTGAGTTGCAGCAAGGGTGTGAAGGACCCTTTGGAATTTCCAGAGTTAAAGTGTGATTACCCCCTAGTTGCCTCAACGGAAATGGGCCTCATCTCGCCTGGAGGGGAGAACCTCCTGGATTTTCTCGAGATGCGGCAGGTGCTCTCGACTTACGACCGGGACCTCAGGGATCCGCTCTGGTGGCCTCAGGAAAGGCCAGTCCCATGCGAGTTGCTCGGGGCCTCTCGGGATTCCTCTCCCGTCGATGCTGGGGCCTAAGACCTTGTGTGGAGTCAGTGCCGGAACCTGAGGATTCCTTTCCAGTGCAAACATGGATCTTAGGGTACTTCTGGAGTCTCCCCAGGGCAGTCAGTCCTCGTCTCGAGAGGGGGCATGCACGTGCGCTTTCCTCCCGAGTTGCAGCAGCAGTGCCGTTTTTCCCTTCGCGGTGGATCAAGGGATCTGTGTCTGTCCTCGAGGCTTTCCCACGAGGCTTTCCCACAGGGCTGTCCCAGGTGCCACCGAGATGTGAGTCGATCTTCGGCTTGAAAGTCGCGGCAGTGCAATGAAAACAGTTTTCCCTGGAATGGACTGAGACAGCCAGGGGACTCTGGGAATGGTGGCACGACCCTGGAGTTCCTCTCGCCTTTCCTGTGGAGAGCACCTCCTCTTGAGATGCAACGGGAACTCAGGGAATTCTTTCCCGACCACGCTGGGAAAGGATCCCTCCCCGAGCTAGGAGGCGGAAACGGGGCTCCTCTGGATGTGGGCGGGACTCTCGTGCTTCCTCTTGAGTGGAGACGGGTATGTCGGGGAACTTCTTGAGTTGCAGCAAGGGTGTGAAGGACCCTTTGGAAGTTCCAGATGTTAGATGTGATTAGCCTCGAGACGCCACAGCGGAAATGGGCCTCATCTCGAATGGAGGGGAGAACTCCTGGATTTTCTCGAGGTGCGGCAGGTACTCTCGACTTACGATGGGGACCTCAGGGACCCGCTCTGGTGGCCTCAGGAAAGGCCAGTCCCCATGCGAATTGCTCTGGGGCCTCTCGGAATTCCTCTCCCGTAGATTCCCGGGGTCTAAGACCTTGTGTGGAGTCGGTGCCGGAACCTGAGCATTCCTCTCCAGTGCTGACATGGATCTTGGGGTACTTTCTGG
>NW_017211028.1:0-1991 GCF_001704415.2 Capra hircus
ACCGAACGCTCGCGCCGCTCCGCTCGGGCTCTCCACACAAGGTCTTAGGCCCCGGCATCGACGTGAGAGGAATCCTGAGAGGCCCCCTAGCAACTCCCATGGGCACTGGCCTTTTCTGAGGCCACAGGAGCGGGTCCCTGAGGTCCCCATGCTAAACGAGAGCACCTGCTCCAACTCAAGATAATCCAGGAGGTTCTCCCTCCAGGCGAGATGAGGCCCATTTCCCCTGAGGCATCTCGAGGCTAATCACACCTAACCTCTGGAACTTCCAAAGGGTCTTTGACACCCCTGCGGCAAGTCAAGAAGATCACCGACATACCCGTCTCCACTCGAGATGAAGCACGAGGGTCCCCCCACATCCAGAGGAGCCCGTTTCCGCCTCGTATCTAGAGAGGAGGGATCCTTTCCCTGCGTGGTCGGGAAAGAATTCCTGGCGTTCCGTCGCATCTCAAGAGGAAGTGCTCTCCACAGGAAAGGCCAGAGGAACTCCAGGGTCGTGCCACCATTCCAAGAGTTCCCAGATGTCTCAGTCCATTCCAGAGGAACCTGTTTTCCCTGCACTGCCCATGACTTTCACGCCGAGATCGTCTCACACCAAGGTGGCATGTGGGACAGCCCTGTGGGAAAGCCTCATGGGAAAGCCTAGAGGAAAGCCACAGATCTCTTGATCACGCGACGGGAAGCGTGACACTGCTGCTACGCTCGGGAGGAAAGCGCACGTGCATGCCCCACTCGAGACGAGGACTGACTCCCCTGGGAGACTCCAGAAGTACCACAAGATCCATGTCAGCACTGGAGAGGAATCTTCAGGTTTCAGCCCCGACTTCACACAAGGTCTTAGGCCCCGGCATCGACAGGAGAGGAATCCTGAGAGGCCCCCTAGAAACTTGAATGGGGACTGGCCTTTCCTGAGGCCACCAGAGCTGGCCCTGAGGTCCCCGTCGTAAGTCGAGAGCACCTGCCGCAACTCGAGAAAATCCAGGAGGTTCTCCCCTCCAGGCGAGATGAGGCCCATTTCCACTGAGGTGTCTCGAGGCTAATCACACCTAACCTCTGAACTTCAAAAGGTACTTTACACCTTGCTGCAACTCAAGAAGTTCCCCGACATACCCGTCTCCACTCGAGAATAAGCAAGATGGTCCCCCCCACATCCACAGGAGGCGCGTTTCCGCCTTGTCGCTCGAGATGAGGATCCTTTCCTTCGGGGCCAGCGTGAGGAATTCCGGCCTATGGCAAAGGTCATGAGGAAGGAGGCTTGGCATGCGCAAAGGCGTGATCAAGCCTCGGTAACCCCCTGTTCCCGAGCATCGAACCCCAAAACCAGAGTCTGTTTTATGCTCTCACCTACACTTCTGACTTACGGGGGCTCTCCCCCATAACTGTTTCTCTCGGAGAAGAAGTAAACGTGCAGCTCAAGGCAATAAAATATTCTTGGGCATGACAAGAGTGTTTCAGCTTGCCGACTCCTCTGAAGGTTATCTAGCCCACCTTTATAGGTTTGTCCGGCCACATGTGATTGTTTACAGCCTCCCAACCTGAGAGGCATGAGATGTTTTAGACTTACTAAAGGCAAATTATTTTGGGGAGTTAGAAATTATTAGTATAGTTGTTAGGAATATATTGGTGAAGGGTTCTTCATTTGTTGTGTCAAAATTGCTGCTAATTCCCTGCTCTGGGTGGGACAAGGGATATTTTAGGTCAACCTCTCTGCTGACAGACCAGCTTGTGTGACAGGATTATCCATACTGCTGCACTAGGCACAAGATTGTTTACTACCTCTCAACTGTAAACAGCACAGAGAGTTTTGGAGTATTTTGAGAGTCTTAATTAGCATAGGACTTTTCTTCTTGTTGAGTCAATGATTGCCACCAGGCCTCCATATCCTTAGGCACTTGGGAATATATTAATCAATGTATTTGGAATATAGCAAAGGAAATATAGCAGTTTTTGATGTTAGCAATACTAGACTTTTTGAGTTAATGGATTTTCAC
>NW_017211029.1:0-1990 GCF_001704415.2 Capra hircus
GGTTCCAGCACCGACTCCACACAAGGTCTTAGCGCCCCGCACCGACGGGAGAGGAATCCCGAGAGGTCCCCGTGCAACTTGCATGGGACTGACTTTCCTGAGGCCACCAGAGCGGGTCCCTGAGGGCTCCGTCGTAGGTCGAGAGCACCTGCCGCAACTTAGAAAATCCAGGAGGTTTCTCCCTTCCAGGCGAGATGAGGACCATTTCCGGCTGAGGTGTCTCAAGGCTAATCACACCTAACCTCTGACCTTACAAAGGGTCTTTCACCCCTTGTTGCAACTCAAGAAGATCCCCAACATACCGTCTCCACTCGAGAGGAAGCACGAGAGTCCCGCCCACATTCAGAGGAGCCCGATTCCCCCTCCTAGCTCGAGAGGAGGGATCCTTTCCCTCAGTGATCGGGAAAGAGTTCCCAGAGTTCCTGGCGCATTTCAAGAGGGATGCGATCTCCACAGGAAAGGCGAGAGGAACTCCAGGGTCTTGCCACCATTCCCTGAGTCCCCCAGATGTCTCAGTCCATTCCAGGGAAATCTGTTTTCCCTGCACTGCCTCGACTTTCAAGCGGAGGATCGACTCACACCACGGTGGCACGTGGGACAGCCCTGTGGGAAAGCCTCGTGGGAAAGCCTCGAGGGAAAGCCACACAGTTGCTTGATCATCAACGCGAAGGGAAGTGTGACACTGCTGCTACAGCTCGGGAGGAAAGCGCTCGTGCATGCCCCCACTCGAGACGAGGACTGACTCCCTGGGGAGAGTCCAGAAGTACCCAAGATCCACGTCAGCACTGGAGAGGAATCCTCAGGTTCCGGCACCGACACCGCACAATGTCTTAGGGCTGGGCATCGATGGGAGAGGATTCCCGAAAGGGCCCCGAGCAACTAGCATGGGGACTGGCCTTTCCTGAGGCGCCAGACCGGGTCCCTGAGGTCCCCGTCGTAAGTCGAGAGCGCCTGCCGCAACTCGAGAAAATCCAGGAGGTTCTACCCACCAGGCGAGATGAGGCCCATTTCCGCTGAGGTGTCTCGAGGCTAATCACACCTAACCTCTGGAACTTCCAAAGGGTCCTTCACACCCTTGCTGCAACTCAGAAGATCCCTGACATACCAGTCTCCACCGAGAGGAAGCACGAGAGTCCCACCCACATCCAGAGGAGCCCCGTTTCGCCTCCTAGCTCGAGAGGAGGGATCCTTTCCCTGCGTGGTCGGGAAAGAATTCCCGGCGTTCCCGTCGCATCTCAAGAGGAGGCGCTCTCCACAGGAAAGGCGAGAGGAACTCCAGGGTCGTGCCACCATTCCCAGAGTCCCCCAGATGTATCAGTCCATTCCAGGGAAACCTGTTTTCCCTGCACTGCCTCGACTTTCAAGTCGAGGATCGGCTCACACCACGGTGGCACGTGGACAGCCCTGTGGGCAAGCCTCGTGGGAAAGCCTGGTGTGAAAGCCTCGAGGGAAAGCCACAGATCCCTTCATCCACGCGAAGGGAAGCGTGACACTGCTGCTAAAGCTCCGGAGGAAAGCGCACGTGCATGCCCCCATTCGAGACGAGGACTGACTCCCCTGGGGAGACCTCAGAAGTACCCCAAGATCCATGTCAGCACTGGAGAGGAATCCTCAGGTTCCTGCACCGACTCCACACAGGGTCTTAGGCCCTGGAATAGACGGGAGAGGAATCCGAGAGCCCCGAGCAACTCGCATGCCGACTGGCCTTTCCTGAGGCCACCACAGCGAGTCCATGAGGTCCCCGTCGAAAGTCGAGAGCACCTGCCGCAACTCGAGAAAATCCAGGAGGTTCTCCCCTCCAGGCGAGGATGAGGCCCATTTCCACTGAGGGTCTCGAGGCTAATCACACCTAAACTCTGGAATATCGAAAGGGTCCTTCACACCCTTGCTGCAACTCAAGAAGTTCCCCGACATACCCGTCTCCACTCGAGAGGAAGCACGAGAGTTCCGCCCACATCCATAGGAGTCCCTATCCGCCTCCTAGCTCGAT
>NW_017211030.1:0-1988 GCF_001704415.2 Capra hircus
TTACTCGCTGGCGTCATGTTGGGAATCGGGCAAATCCTGATCCTAACTGTTGTCTTGGAGTATTTGGATTGAGCTTGTATACTACAGAAAGAGATCTAAGAGAAATGTTCTCTAAATATGGCCCAATTGCTGATGTATCTATTGTATATGACCAGCAGTCTAGACGTTCAAGAGGATTTGCCTTTGTATACTTTGAAAATGTAGATGATGCAAGGAAGCAAAAGAGTGTGCCAATGGAATGGAGCTTGATGGATGTAGGATCAGAGTTGACTTCTCCATAACGAAAAGACCACATACTCCAACAGCAGAGAATTTACATGGGAGACCTACCTATGGCAGCTCACGCCGTCGAGATTACTATGACAGAGGATATTGATCGAGGCTATGATGATCGGACTATTACAGCAGATCGTACAGAGGAGGAGGAGGAGGAGGAGGAGGATGAGAGCTGCTCAAGACAGGGATCAGAAATACAGAAGACGGTCACCTTCTCCCTACTATAGTCGTGGAGGATACAGATCACGTTCCAGATCGCGATCATACTCACCTCTCGCTATTAAAGCATGAAGATGAAACTTTCTGAAACCTGCCCTAGAGTTGGGATATTGTTTGTGGACAATATTTTTATTGTCTCCTGTTTAAAAAGTGAACAGTGCCTGGTGAAGTTAGGTGACTTTTACACCTTTTATGATGACTACTTTTGGTGGAGTTGAAATGCTGTTTTCATTCTGCATTTGTGTAGTTCGGTGCTTTGTTCAAAGTTAAGTGTTTTCAGAAAAGTATGTTTTACATGTATTTTTTTACAGTCTAAAATTTTGACTGCTGAGAAGTTTCTATTGTACAGAACTTCATTTAAATGGTTTTTCTACTGAATACAGGGTATTCTGAAGATTGAAGCCTGTGTGGCCGCGGCAAAAAGCAACAATAACGTTTGGTTTTTACTTTTCTTTCTAACATATCAATGCTTAGGAGAACTGTTCTGATTAGATTGTCAGTAGTAAATTAAAGAAAAAATGCCCGTTTTCCTCGAGTCCATGAAACATACCATACTTAATATACCTGCAGTTAAGTGATAAAAATTACGCTCTGTAACTCTATACTGCTAGTGTTAAAAACTAAAGATCTTTCAATACAGCAAATGCTTAATGCTTATATAAATGTGACTTTGACAGCCTTTATGTAATCTGTATTATACATAGCAGGGAATAAGATGAGTTGCACAATGTATGCCTTAAAAAGGCTATTTCTTAAAGCTGTTAGAAGGGGGATAATGGTATTTCAATTAGTAATCAGCAAGTGAAAATAATATTCCACCACAAAATGTACTCTTGTTCTTCTAGCTTTTAAGACTATATGGAAAAACTGGGTGCTTCAGAGTTTTGAGAAAAAAGAAGGGAACACTACACCTGTGTTGTGGATGATCTGAAGACTTTGCCTGTTCGTTTTTAAATACTACTTTCAGGTTCTTTGCTTACCAAAGGAGGCCCAATTTCACTCAAAAGTTTTGAGAACTGTGTTTAAATAAATGCAAAGAAAAGAGTAAAAAGGAAAGAAAAAAAAAAGACCTTGTGAGGAGTTGGGGCAGGAACCTGAGGATTCCTCTACAGTGCTGACATGGATCTTGGGGTACTTCTGGAGCCCCCCAGGAAGTCAGTCTTCGTCTCGAATGGGGGCATGCACGTGCGCTTTCCTCCCGAGCTGTAGCAGCAGTGTCACGCTTCCGGTCGTCGCGTGGATCAAGTGATCTGTGGCTTTTCCTCCAGGCTTTACCACGAGGCTATCCCAGAGGGCTGTCCCACATGCCGCCGAGGTGTGAGTCGAACCTCGGCGCGTGAAAGTCGAGGCAGTGCAGGGAAACAGGTTCCTCTGAATGGACTGAGACATCTAGGGGACTCTTGGAATGTGGCACGACTCTGGATTCCTCTCGCATTCCTGTGAGAGCGCCTCCACTTGAGATGCGACGGGAACGCCGGGAATTCTTTCCGACG
>NW_017211031.1:0-1988 GCF_001704415.2 Capra hircus
CTTCTTGAGTTGGCAGTAAGGGTGTGAAGGACCTTTTGGAAGTTCCAGAGTTTAGGTGTGATTAGCCTCAGGACGCCTCAGCGGAATGGGCCTCATCTCGCCTGGAGGGCAGAACCTCCTGGATTTTCTCGAGTTGCGGCAGGTGCTCTCGACTTACGACGGGAACCTCAGGGACCCGCTGTGGTGGCGTCAGGAAAGGCCAGTCCCCATGCGAGTTGCTCGAGGCCCTCTCGGGATTCCTCTCCCGTCGATGCAGGGGCCCTAAGATCTTGTGTGGAGTCGGTGCGGAACCTGAGGATTCCTCTCCAGTGCTGACATGGATCTTGGGGTACTTCTGGAGTCCTCCCCAGGGGAGTCAGTCCTCGTCTCGAGTGGGGGCATGCACGTGCACTTTCCTACCGAGCTGTAGCAGCAGTGTCCGCGCTTCCCTTCGTGTGGATCAAGGGATCTGTGGCTTTCCATCAAGGCTTTCCCACGAGGCTTTCCACAGTGCTGTCCACGTGCCACCGTGGTGTGAGTCCAACCCCGGCTAGAAAGTCGGGACAGTGCAGGGAAAACAGGTTTCCCTGGAATGGACTGAGACATCTGGGGGACTCTGGGAATGGTGGCACCAACCCTGGAGTTCCTCTCAACATTCCTGTGGAGAGCGCCTCCTCTTGAGATGCGAAGGGAACGCCGGGAATTCTTTCCCGACCACAGCAGGGAAAGGATCCCTACTCTCGAGCTAGGAGGCGGAAACGGGTCTCTGCTGGATGTGGGGCGGAATCTCGTGCTTCCTCTCGAGTCGAGACCGATTTGTCGAGGAACTTCTTGAGTTGCAGTAAAGGAGTGAAAGACCCTTTGGAAGTTCCAGATGTTAGATGTGATTAGCCTCCAGACGCCTCAGCGGAAATGGGCCTCATCTCGCCTGGAGGGGAGAACCCTCCTGGATTTTCTCGAGTTGCGGCAGGTGCTCTCGACTTACGACTGGGACCTCAGGGACCCGCTCTGGTGGCCCTCAGGAAAGGCCAGTCCCATGCGAGATGCTCGGGCCTCTCGGGATTCCTCTCCCGTCGAAGCCGGGGCCTAAGACCTTGTGTGGAATCGGTGCCGGAACCTGAGGATTCCTCTCCAGTGCTGACATGGATCTTGGGGTACTTCTGGAGTCTCCCAGGGGAGTCAGTCCTCGTCTCGAGTGGGGCATGCAAGTGCGCTTTCCTCCGAGCTGTAGCAGGCAGTGTCACGCTTCCCTTCGCGTGGATCAAGGGATCAGGGGCTTTCCCTCGAGGCTTTCCCATGAGGCTTTCCCACGAGGCTTTCCCACAGGGCTGTCCACGTGCCACCGTGGTGTGAGTCGATCCTCGCTTGAAAGTCGAGGCAGTGTAGGGAAAACAGGTTTCCCTGGAATGGATTGAGACATCTGGGGGACTCTGGGAATGTGGCACGACCCTGGAGTTCCTCTCGCCTTTCCTGTGGAGAGCGCCTCCAATTGAGATGCGACGGAAGGCCGGGAATTCTTTCCCGACCACGCAGGGAAAGGATCCCTCCTCTCGAGCTAGGGCGGAAACGGGGCTCCTCTGGGTTGTGGGCGGACTCTCGTGCTTCCTCTCGAGTGGAGTCGGGTATGTCGGGGAACTTCTTGAGTTGCATCAAGGGTGTGAAGGACCCTTTGGAAGTTCCAGAGTTTAGGTGTGATTAGCCTCAAGACGCCTCAGTGGAAATGGGCCTCATATCGAATGGAGGGGAGAACCTCCTGGATTTTCTCGAGTTGCGGCAGGTGCTCTCGACTTACGACGGGAACCTCAGGGACCCGCTCTGGTGGCCTCAGGAAAGGCCAGTCCCGCTTGCGAGTTGCTCGGGACCTCGGGGTTTTCTGCTCCCGTCGATGCTGGGGCCTAAAACCTTTGTGTGGAGTCAGTGCCGGAACCTGAGGATTCCTCTGCAGTGCTGACATGGTCTTGGGGTACTTCTGGAGTCTCCCAGGGGAGTCAGTCCTCGTCTCGAGTGGG
>NW_017211032.1:0-1988 GCF_001704415.2 Capra hircus
CCAGAGTCCCCAGAAGTTTCAGTCCATTCCAGGGAAACCTGTTTTCCCTGCACTGCCACGACTTTCAAGCCGAGGATCGACTCACACCACGGTGGCACGTGGGACAACCCTGCTGGAAAGCCTCGTGGGAAAGCTTTGTGGGAAAGCCTTGAGTGAAAGCACAGATCTTTGATCCAAGGGAAGGGATGCGTGACACTGGCTTCAGGTCGGGAGGAAAGCGCACGTGCATGCCCCCACTGGAGACGAAGACTTACTCCCTGGGGAGACTCCAGAAGTACACCAAGATCCATTTCTGCACTGGAGAGGAATCCTCAGGTTCCGGCACCGAATCCACACAAGGTCTTAGGCGCTGGCATCGAGGGGAGAGGAATCACGAGAGGCCCCCCGAGCAACTCGCATGGGGACTGGCCTTTCCTGAGGCCACCAGAGCGGGTCCCTGAGGTCCCCGTCGTAAGTCGAGAGCACCTGCCGCAACTCGAGAAAATCCAGGAGGTTCTCCCTTCCAGGCGAGATGAGGCGCATTTCCCTGTGGCATCTCGAGGCTAATCACTTTTAACATCTGGAACTTCCAAAGGGTCCTTCACACCCTTGCTGCAACTCAAGAAGTTCCCCGACATACCCGTTTCACTCGAGAGGAAGCCACGAGAGTCCGCCCACATCCAGAGGAGCCCCGTTTCCGCCTGCTAGCTCGAGAGGAGGGATCCTTTCCCTGCGTGGTCGGGAATGAATTCCCGGCATTTCCGTCACATCTCAAGAGGAGGCGCTCTCAACAGGAAAGGGCGAGAGGA
Organism: Capra hircus; assembly: GCF_001704415.2. Classification (NCBI taxonomy): domain Eukaryota; kingdom Metazoa; phylum Chordata; class Mammalia; order Artiodactyla; family Bovidae; genus Capra; species Capra hircus. The sequence goes on from NW_017211032.1 coordinate 789, forward strand.
ACTCCAGGGTCGTGCCACATTCCAGAGTTCCCAGATGTCTCACTCCATTCCAGGGAAACCTGTTTTCCCTGCACTGCCTCGACCTTCAAGCCGAGGGTCGACTCACAACACGGTGGCACGTGGGACAGCCCTGTGGGAAGCTCGTGGGAAAGCCTCGTTGGAAAGCCTCGAGGGAAAGCCCTGATCTTGATACACGCGAAGGGAAGCGTGACACTGCAGCTTCAGCTCGGGAGGAAAGCGCACGTGCATTCCCCCAATCGAGACGACGATGACTCCCCTGGGGAGACTCCCAGAAGTACCCCAAGATCCATGTCAGTACTGGAGGTGAATGCTCAGGTTCTGGCACGTACTCCACACAAGATCTTAGGTCCCTGCATCGACTGAAGGGGAATCCCCAGAGGCCCCCGAGCAACTCGCATGGGGACTGGCCTTTCCGAGGCCACCAGAGCGGTCCCTGAGGTCCCTGTCGTAAGTCGAGAGCACCTGCCGCAACTCTAGAAAATCCAGGAGGTTCTCCCCTCCAGGCGAGATGAGGCCCATTTCCGCTGAGACGTCTCGAGGCTAATCAACCTAACCTCTGGAACTTCCAAGGGTTCTTCACACCCTTGCTGCAACTCAAGAAGTTCCCCGACATACCCGTCTCCACTCGAGAGGAAGCACAGGAGTCCCGCCCACATCCAGAGGAGCCCCGTTTCCGCCTGCTAGCTCGAGAGCAGGGATCCTTTACCTGCGTGGTCGGGAAAGAATTCCCGGCATTCCCGTCACATCTCAAGAGGAGGCGCTCTCCACAGGAAAGGCGAGAGGAACTCCAGGGTCCTGCCACATTCCAGAGTTCCCCAGATGTCTCACTCCATTCCAGGGAAACCTGTTTTCCCCTGCACTGCCTCGACTTTCAAGCCGAGCATCGACTCACAACACAGTGGCACGTGGGACAGCCCTGTGGGAAAGCCTCGTTGGAAAGCCTGGAGGGAAAGACACAGGTCCCTTGATCCACGCGAAGGGAAGCGTGACACTGCTGCTACAGCTCGGGAGGAAAGCGCACGTGCATGCCCCACTCGAGAGAGGACTGACTGCCCTGGGGAGACTCCAGAAGTACCCAAGATCCATGTCAGCACTGGAGAGGAATCCTCAGGTTCCGGCACCCGAGTCCACAAGATCTAAGGCCCGGCATCGACAGGAGAGGAATCCCGAGAGGCCCCG
>NW_017211033.1:0-1985 GCF_001704415.2 Capra hircus
CCGCAAAGGAAGACCGTGAAAGGTGAGATGTTGCACCGGGGCTTCGGGACATGTTGACACCCCTACTGACAGAGCTGTTTGACCGACGGTGCTGGGATGCCCTTGGCAAAGTGGTGGTGCAACCCACCAGCCCCTAAGCCCTCCTCAAGGACGCTTGGGACCTTAAGTGCAAAGGCAAGGCGGGGTAGAGCTGAAGCCAGGAAGCGCCAGTGGCGTTTCCGAGCCTCACACAGCCTGCTCCTTCCTGGGGAGGGAGCCTTTAAAGCAAGGCAAGTCTGCGCAGGCTCGCCTATGGCCAGAGCATCTTGGTGCCAGGAACTCTGCCAGATCGGGCCTCTGAACAGAGCTAGAGATCTGCCGTACTGGAGTCGCACTTAGCTTCGTGAAGCAGGGATTTCAGCTTGACGGGGACTTGCTCCTCCTTCTTCCCCCGAGGAGGCTCGCTTCCCTGCTGGCTGTGCACTCGCCTATCAGGCGGGGGGCGCAGGGCCTCCTCCAGCAGGTCTTGCCTCAGGGGCTGCTTCCCCTGAGTTGGGGCTGTGGCAGGAACCCAGACACGCAGGATCAGGCCCCAAACCACCTGCACATGTCTCTGCTGGGAGGAGAGTGCTAGGGAACCTACGTCTGTCATACACTTTCTGGGCACCCAAGGAATCAGCCTCCGTGTGTGCGGGGCTGAAAACCCCAGCCAGGGGACCTGGGAGCCTGGTGCTCTCCGTGTGAGCGCTGATCTGGGCGGCCAAGCAACCGCTGGAGGAGCCCTGCAGTTGCCCTTCCCTTCCCTCTGACAGAATTCTCACTGGCTGGAGCCCCTTGGCAGTGTGCAAACCCCACCAGCCCCTAAAGCTCTCCTTAAGGAGGACTGGGACCTAAGTGCAAAGGCAAGGCAGGATTGGAGCTGAGGCAAGAAAGGCGCCAGTGGCGACTCCCAGGCTCCTGCTGCCTGCTCCTTCCTGGAGAGGCAGCCTAAAAGCAAGGCAAGTCTGGGCAAGGCTAGCCCCCCGGCAGAGCAGCCTCGCGCCAGGAACTCTGCCAGATCGGGGCTCTGAGGCAGAGCTAGAGCTCTGCCGTACTGGAGGCGCACTTAGCTCCGTGCAAGCAGGGCTTTCAACTTGACGGGGCTCGGGCTGCCTCCTCTTCCCCCGAGGAGGCTCGCTTCCCTGCCTGGCTGTGCACTCGCCTATCAGGCGGGGGCGCAGGGCTCCTCCAGCAGGTCTTGCCTCAGGGGCTGCTTCCCCTGAGTTGGGGCTGTGGGCAGGAACCCAGACACGCAGGATCAAGGCCCCAACCACCTGCACATGTCTCTGCTGGGGAGGAGAGTGGCTAGGGGAACCTACGTCTGTCATACACTTTCTGGGCACCCAAGGAATCAGCCTCCGTGTGTGCGGGGCTGAAAACCCCAGCCAGGGGCCCTGGAGCCTGGTGCTCTCGGTGCGGCGCTGATTCTAGGCGGCCTAGAAACGCTGGAGGAGCCCTGCAGTGCCCTTCCCTTCCCTTCCCTCTGACAGAGCTCTCACTGCTGAAGCCCTTGGCAGTGTGCAACCCACCACCCCTAAGCCCTCCCAACGACGCCTGGCACCTATGTGCAAAGGCAAGGCAGGATTGGAGCTGAAGCAAGGAAGGCACCAGTGGCGTCTCCCAGGCTCGCTCAGACAGCTCCTTCCTGGGGAGGAGCCTAAAAGCAAGGCAAGTCTGGGCAAGGCGAGCCCCCGGCCGAGCAGCCTCCGCGCCAGAAACTCTGCCAGATTCGGGCTCTGAGCAGAGCTAGAGCTCTGCCGTACTGGAGGCCCACTTAGCCTCGTGCAAGCAGGGCTTCCTCTTGACTGGGCTCGGCTGCCTCCCTCTTCTCCGAGGAGGCTCGCTACACTGCTGGCTGTGCTCTCGCCTATCAGGCGGACTGCGCGCAGGGGCCTCCTCCAGCAGGTCTTGCCTCAGGGGCTGCTTCCCTGAGTTGAGGCTGTGGGCGGAACCCAGACACGCAGGAT
>NW_017211034.1:0-1983 GCF_001704415.2 Capra hircus
CGGGAATTCTTTCCCGAGCACACAGGGAATGGATCCCTCCTCTCGAGCTAGGAGGCTGAAACGGGGCTCCTCTGGATATGGGCGGGACTCTCGTGTTCTCTTGAGTGGAGACGGGTATGTCGGGGAACTTCTTGAGTTGCAGCAAGGTGTGAAGGACCCTTTGGAAGTTCCAGGAGTTTAGTGTGATTAACCCCTATTTGCCTCAGCAGAAATGGGCCTCATCTCGCCTGGAGGCGAGAACCTCCTGGATTTTCTCGAGTTTGTGGCAGGTGCCTCTCGACTTAGGACTGGGACTTCAGCGACCCGCTCTGGTGGCCTCAGGAAAGGCCCAGTCCCCATGCGAGTTGCCTCGGGGGCCTCTCGGGATTCCTCTCCCGTCTATGCCGGGGCCTAAGATTTTGTGTGGAGTCGGTGCCGGAACCTGAGCATTCCTCTCCAGTGCTGACATGGATCTTGGGGTACTTCTGGAGTCTCTCCAGTGGAGTCAGTCCTCGTCTCGAGTGGGGGCATTGCACCTGCGCTTTCCTCCCGAGGTGTAGCAGCAGTGTCACGGTTGCCTTCGCGTGGAACAAGGGATCAGGGGCTTTCCCCGAGGCTTTCCCACGATTTCCAAGAGGCTTTGACACAGAGCTCTCCCACATTCCACCGTGGTGTGAGTCGATCCTCGGTTTGAAAGTCGAGGCAGTGCAGGAAAAAAGTATCCCTGAATGGACTGAGACATCTGGGGGACTCTGGGAATGGTGGGACGTCCCTGGAGTTCCTCGCGCCTTTCCTGTGGAGAGCGCCTCCTCTTGAGATGCGACGGAAAAGCCGGCAATTCTTTCCCGAGCACGCAGTGAAAGGATCCCTCCTCTCGAGCTAGGTGGCGGTAACGGGGCTCCTCTGGATGTGGGCGGGATTCTCATGCTTCCTCTCGAGTGGAGACGGGTATGTTGGGGAACTTCTTGAGTTGCAGCAAGGGTGTGAAGCGACCCTTTGAAGTTCCAGAGGTTAGGTGTGAATACCGTTGAGACGCCTCAGCTTAAAAGGGCCTCATCTCCGCCTGGAGGGGAGAACCTCCTGGATTTTCTCGAGTTGCGGCGGGTGCTCTCGACTTACGACTGGGACCTCAGGGACCCGCTCTGTTGGCCTCAGGAAAGGCCAGTCCCCATGCGAGTTGTTCGGTGGCCTCTAGGGATTCCTCTCCCTTCGATGCTGGTGCCTAAGATCTTGTGTGGAGTCAGTGACGCGAACCTGAGGATTCCTCTCCAGTGCTGACATGGATCTTGGGGTACTTTTGGAGTCTCACCAGGGCAGTCAGTCCTCGTCTCGAGTGGGGTCCTGCACGTGCGCTTTCCTCCGAGCTGTAGCAGCAGTGTCGCGCTTCCTTAGCTTGGATCAAGTGATCTGTGTCTTTCCCTCGAGGCTTTCCCACGAGGCTTTCCCACAGGGCTGTCCCTCGTGCCACGGTGGTGTGAGTCGATCCTCGGCTTTAAAGTCGATGCAGTTCAGGGAAATCAGTTTTCCATGGAATGGACTGAGACATTCAGGGACTCTGCGAATGGTGGCACGACCCTGGAGTTCCTCTCGCCTTTCCTGTGGAGAGCGCCTCCTCTTGAGATGCAACGGGAACGCAGGGAATCTTTCCCGACCACGCAGGGAAAGGATCCCTCCTCTCGAGCTAGGAGGCGGAAACGGGGGGCCCCTCTGGATGTGGGCGGGACTCTCGTGCTTCCTCTCGAGTGGAGACGGCCCTGTCGGAGAACTACTTGAGTTGCAGCAAGGGTGTGAAGGACCCTTTGGAAGTTCCAGATGTTAGATGTGATTAGCCTCGAGACGCCTCAGCGAAATGGGCCTCATCTCGCCTGCAGGGGAGAACCTCCTGGATGTTCTCGAGTTGCGGCAGGTGCTCTCGACTTATGACGGGCCCTCAGGGACCCGCTCTGGTGGCCTCAGGAAAGGCCAGTCCCCTTGCGAGTTGCTCGGGGCCTCTCCGGATTCCTC
>NW_017211035.1:0-1981 GCF_001704415.2 Capra hircus
TTGGGAGTTGCTCGGGGGCCTCTCAGGATTCCTCTCCCGTCGATGCCGGGTCTAAAACCTTGTGTGGAGTCGGTGCCGGAACCTGAGGATTCCTCTCCAGTGCTGACATGGATCTTGGGGGACTGTTGGAGACAGGGAGTCACTCCTCGTCTCCAGTGGGGGAATGCATGTGCACTTTCCTCCTGAGCTCTAGCAGCAGTGTCATGCTTCCCTTCCCGTGGATCAAGGGATCTGTGGCTTTCGCTCGAGGCTTTCCCACGAGGCTTTCCTTTCCCACGAGGCTTTCCCACAGGCTGTCCCACGTGCCACCGTGGTGTGAGTCGATCCTCGGCTTGAAAGTCGAGCCAAGCAGGGAAAAATATTTCCCTGAATGGACTGAGACATCTGAGGGACTCTGGGAATGGTGGCACGACCCTGGAGTTCCTCTCGCCTTTACTGTGGAGAGCTCCTTCTCTTGAGATGCGACGGGAACGCCGGGAATTCTTTCCCGACCACATAGGGAAAGGATCCCTCCTCTGGAGCTAGGAGGCGGAAACGGGGCTCCTCTGGATGTGGGCGGGACTCTCGTGCTTCCTCTCGAGTGGAGACGGTATGTCGGGGAACTTCTTGAGTTGCAGCAAGGGTGTGAAGGACCCTCTGGAAGTTCCAGAGGTTAGGTGTGATTAGCATCGAGAGCCCTCAGCGGTAATGGGCCTCACTCGCCTGGAGGGGAGAACCTCCTGGATTTTCTCGAGTGCGGCAGGTGCTCTCGACTTAAGATGGGGATGTCAGGGAGCCGCTCTGGTGGCCATGGAAAGGCCAGTCCCCATGCGAGTAGCTCAGGGGCCTCCTCGGGATTCCTCTCCCGTCGATGCCGGGGGCCTAAGACCTTGTGTGGAGTCGGTGCCGGAACTGAGTATTCCTCTCCAGTGCTGACATGGATCTTGGGGGACTTCTGGAGTCTCCCCAGGGGAGTCAGTCTTCGTCTCGAGTGGGGGCATGCACGTGCGCTTTCCTCCCAAGCTGTAGCAGCACTGTCACGCTTCCCTTAGCGTGGATCAAGGGATCTATGGCTTTCCCTTGAGGCTTTCCCACGAGGCTTTCCACGAGGCTTTCCCACATGGCTGTCCCATGTGCCACCATGGTGTGAGTCGATCTTCGGCTTGAAAGTCGAGGCAGTGCAGGAAAAACAGGTTTCCCTGAAATGGAGTGAGACATCTGGGGAACTCTGTGAATGTGGCACGACCCTGGAGTTCCTCTCGCCTTTCCTGTGGAAAGCGCCTCCTCTTGAGATGCGACGGGAATGCGGGAATTCTTTCCCGACCACGCAGGGAAAGGATCACTTCTTTCGAGCTAGCAGGGGGAAACGGGGCTCCTCTGGATGTGGGCGGGACTCTCGTGCTTCCTCTCGAGTGGAGACGGGTATGTCGGGGAACTTCTTGAGTTGCAGCAAGGGTGTGAAGGACCCTTTGGAGCTTCCAGAGGTTAAGTGCGAATAGCCTCGAGACGCCTCAGCGGAAATGGGCCTCATCTCGCCTGGAGGGGAGAACCTCCTGGATTTTCTCGAGTTGCTGCAGGTGCTCTCGACTTACGACGGGACCTCAGGGACCCGCTCTCTGGCCTCAGGAAAGGCCTGTCCCCATGCGAGTTGCTCGGGGTCCTATTGATTCCTCTCCCCGTCTATGCGGGGCCTGAGACCTTGTGTGGAGTCGGTGCTGGAACCTGAGGATTCCTCTCAGTTCTGACATGGATCTTGGGTACTTCTGGAGTCTCCCAGGGGGGAGTCAGTCCTCGTCGCGAGTGTGGCGTGCACGTGCGCTTTCCTCCCGAGCTTTAGCAGCAGTGTCACGGTTCCCTTAGCGTGGATCCAGGGATCTGTGGCTTTCTCTGTAGGCTTTCCCACGAGGCTTTCCCACTAGGCTTTTCACAGGGCTGTCCCACGTGCCACCGAGGTCTGAGTCGATCCTCGGCTTGAAAGTCGAGGCATTGCGGGGAAAACAGG
>NW_017211036.1:0-17706 GCF_001704415.2 Capra hircus
CCACATCGAGAGGAGACCCCGTTTCCGCCTCTAGCCGAGAGGAGGTCCTTTCCCTGCGTGGTCGGGAAAGAATTCCCGGCGATTCCCTCGCATCTCAAGAGGAGCGCTCTCCACAGGAAAGGCGAGAGGAACTCCAGGGTCGTGCCACCATTCCCAGAGTCCCCCAGATGTCTCAGTCCATTCCAGGGAAACCTGTTTTCCCTGCACTGCCTCGACTTTCAAGCCGAGGATCGACTCACACCACGGTGGCACGTGGGACAGCCCTGTGGGAAAGCCTCGTGGGAAAGCCTCGAGGGAAAGCCACAGATCCCTTGATCCACGCGAAGGGAAGCGTGACACTGCTGCTACAGCTCGGGAGGAAAGCGCACGTGCATGCCCCACTCGAGACGAGGACTGACTCCCCTGGGGAGACTCCAGAAGTACCCCAAGATCCATGTCAGCACTGGAGAGGAATCCTCAGGTTCCGGCACCGACTCCACACAAGGTCTTAGGCCCCGGCATCGACGGGAGAGGAATCCCGAGAGGCCCCCGAGCAACTCGCATGGGGACTGGCCTTTCCTGAGGCCACCAGAGCGGGTCCCTGAGGTCCCCGTCGTAAGTCGAGAGCACCTGCCGCAACTCGAGAAAATCCAGGAGGTTCTCCCCTCCAGGCGAGATGAGGCCCATTTCCGCTGAGGCGTCTCGAGGCTAATCACACCTAACCTCTGGAACTTCCAAAGGGTCCTTCACACCCTTGCTGCAACTCAAGAAGTTCCCCGACATACCCGTCTCCACTCGAGAGGAAGCACGAGAGTCCCGCCCACATCCAGAGGAGCCCCGTTTCCGCCTCCTAGCTCGAGAGGAGGGATCCTTTCCCTGCGTGGTCGGGAAAGAATTCCCGGCGTTCCCGTCGCATCTCAAGAGGAGGCGCTCTCCACAGGAAAGGCGAGAGGAACTCCAGGGTCGTGCCACCATTCCCAGAGTCCCCCAGATGTCTCAGTCCATTCCAGGGAAACCTGTTTTCCCTGCACTGCCTCGACTTTCAAGCCGAGGATCGACTCACACCACGGTGGCACGTGGGACAGCCCTGTGGGAAAGCCTCGTGGGAAAGCCTCGTGGGAAAGCCTCGAGGGAAAGCCACAGATCCCTTGATCCACGCGAAGGGAAGCGTGACACTGCTGCTACAGCTCGGGAGGAAAGCGCACGTGCATGCCCCCACTCGAGACGAGGACTGACTCCCCTGGGGAGACTCCAGAAGTACCCCAAGATCCATGTCAGCACTGGAGAGGAATCCTCAGGTTCCGGCACCGACTCCACACAAGGTCTTAGGCCCCGGCATCGACGGGAGAGGAATCCCGAGAGGCCCCCGAGCAACTCGCATGGGGACTGGCCTTTCCTGAGGCCACCAGAGCGGGTCCCTGAGGTCCCCGTCGTAAGTCGAGAGCACCTGCCGCAACTCGAGAAAATCCAGGAGGTTCTCCCCTCCAGGCGAGATGAGGCCCATTTCCGCTGAGGCGTCTCGAGGCTAATCACACCTAACCTCTGGAACTTCCAAAGGGTCCTTCACACCCTTGCTGCAACTCAAGAAGTTCCCCGACATACCCGTCTCCACTCGAGAGGAAGCACGAGAGTCCCGCCCACATCCAGAGGAGCCCCGTTTCCGCCTCCTAGCTCGAGAGGAGGGATCCTTTCCCTGCGTGGTCGGGAAAGAATTCCCGGCGTTCCCGTCGCATCTCAAGAGGAGGCGCTCTCCACAGGAAAGGCGAGAGGAACTCCAGGGTCGTGCCACCATTCCCAGAGTCCCCCAGATGTCTCAGTCCATTCCAGGGAAACCTGTTTTCCCTGCACTGCCTCGACTTTCAAGCCGAGGATCGACTCACACCACGGTGGCACGTGGGACAGCCCTGTGGGAAAGCCTCGTGGGAAAGCCTCGTGGGAAAGCCTCGAGGGAAAGCCACAGATCCCTTGATCCACGCGAAGGGAAGCGTGACACTGCTGCTACAGCTCGGGAGGAAAGCGCACGTGCATGCCCCACTCGAGACGAGGACTGACTCCCCTGGGGAGACTCCAGAAGTACCCCAAGATCCATGTCAGCACTGGAGAGGAATCCTCAGGTTCCGGCACCGACTCCACACAAGGTCTTAGGCCCCGGCATCGACGGGAGAGGAATCCCGAGAGGCCCCGAGCAACTCGCATGGGGACTGGCCTTTCCTGAGGCCACCAGAGCGGGTCCCTGAGGTCCCCGTCGTAAGTCGAGAGCACCTGCCGCAACTCGAGAAAATCCAGGAGGTTCTCCCCTCCAGGCGAGATGAGGCCCATTTCCGCTGAGGCGTCTCGAGGCTAATCACACCTAACCTCTGGAACTTCCAAAGGGTCCTTCACACCCTTGCTGCAACTCAAGAAGTTCCCCGACATACCCGTCTCCACTCGAGAGGAAGCACGAGAGTCCCGCCCACATCCAGAGGAGCCCCGTTTCCGCCTCCTAGCTCGAGAGGAGGGATCCTTTCCCTGCGTGGTCGGGAAAGAATTCCCGGCGTTCCCGTCGCATCTCAAGAGGAGGCGCTCTCCACAGGAAAGGCGAGAGGAACTCCAGGGTCGTGCCACCATTCCCAGAGTCCCCCAGATGTCTCAGTCCATTCCAGGGAAACCTGTTTTCCCTGCACTGCCTCGACTTTCAAGCCGAGGATCGACTCACACCACGGTGGCACGTGGGACAGCCCTGTGGGAAAGCCTCGTGGGAAAGCCTCGTGGGAAAGCCTCGAGGGAAAGCCACAGATCCCTTGATCCACGCGAAGGGAAGCGTGACACTGCTGCTACAGCTCGGGAGGAAAGCGCACGTGCATGCCCCCACTCGAGACGAGGACTGACTCCCCTGGGGAGACTCCAGAAGTACCCCAAGATCCATGTCAGCACTGGAGAGGAATCCTCAGGTTCCGGCACCGACTCCACACAAGGTCTTAGGCCCCGGCATCGACGGGAGAGGAATCCCGAGAGGCCCCCGAGCAACTCGCATGGGGACTGGCCTTTCCTGAGGCCACCAGAGCGGGTCCCTGAGGTCCCCGTCGTAAGTCGAGAGCACCTGCCGCAACTCGAGAAAATCCAGGAGGTTCTCCCCTCCAGGCGAGATGAGGCCCATTTCCGCTGAGGCGTCTCGAGGCTAATCACACCTAACCTCTGGAACTTCCAAAGGGTCCTTCACACCCTTGCTGCAACTCAAGAAGTTCCCCGACATACCCGTCTCCACTCGAGAGGAAGCACGAGAGTCCCGCCCACATCCAGAGGAGCCCCGTTTCCGCCTCCTAGCTCGAGAGGAGGGATCCTTTCCCTGCGTGGTCGGGAAAGAATTCCCGGCGTTCCCGTCGCATCTCAAGAGGAGGCGCTCTCCACAGGAAAGGCGAGAGGAACTCCAGGGTCGTGCCACCATTCCCAGAGTCCCCCAGATGTCTCAGTCCATTCCAGGGAAACCTGTTTTCCCTGCACTGCCTCGACTTTCAAGCCGAGGATCGACTCACACCACGGTGGCACGTGGGACAGCCCTGTGGGAAAGCCTCGTGGGAAAGCCTCGTGGGAAAGCCTCGAGGGAAAGCCACAGATCCCTTGATCCACGCGAAGGGAAGCGTGACACTGCTGCTACAGCTCGGGAGGAAAGCGCACGTGCATGCCCCACTCGAGACGAGGACTGACTCCCCTGGGGAGACTCCAGAAGTACCCCAAGATCCATGTCAGCACTGGAGAGGAATCCTCAGGTTCCGGCACCGACTCCACACAAGGTCTTAGGCCCGGCATCGACGGGAGAGGAATCCCGAGAGGCCCCGAGCAACTCGCATGGGGACTGGCCTTTCCTGAGGCCACCAGAGCGGGTCCCTGAGGTCCCCGTCGTAAGTCGAGAGCACCTGCCGCAACTCGAGAAAATCCAGGAGGTTCTCCCTCCAGGCGAGATGAGGCCCATTTCCGCTGAGGCGTCTCGAGGCTAATCACACCTAACCTCTGGAACTTCCAAAGGGTCCTTCACACCCTTGCTGCAACTCAAGAAGTTCCCCGACATACCCGTCTCCACTCGAGAGGAAGCACGAGAGTCCCGCCCACATCCAGAGGAGCCCCGTTTCCGCCTCCTAGCTCGAGAGGAGGGATCCTTTCCCTGCGTGGTCGGGAAAGAATTCCCGGCGTTCCCGTCGCATCTCAAGAGGAGGCGCTCTCCACAGGAAAGGCGAGAGGAACTCCAGGGTCGTGCCACCATTCCCAGAGTCCCCCAGATGTCTCAGTCCATTCCAGGGAAACCTGTTTTCCCTGCACTGCCTCGACTTTCAAGCCGAGGATCGACTCACACCACGGTGGCACGTGGGACAGCCCTGTGGGAAAGCCTCGTGGGAAAGCCTCGAGGGAAAGCCACAGATCCCTTGATCCACGCGAAGGGAAGCGTGACACTGCTGCTACAGCTCGGGAGGAAAGCGCACGTGCATGCCCCCACTCGAGACGAGGACTGACTCCCCTGGGGAGACTCCAGAAGTACCCCAAGATGCCATGTCAGCCCTGGAGAGGAATCCTCAGGTTCCGGCCCCGACTCCACACAAGGTCTTAGGCCCTGGCATCGACGGGAGAGGAACAGCGACAGGCCCTCTAGCAACTCGCATGGGGACTGGCCTTTCCTGAGGTCACCAGAGCGGGTCCATGAGGTCCCCGTCGTAAGTCAAGAGCACCTGCCGCAACTCGGTAAAATCCAGGAGGTTCTCCCCTGCAGGCGAGATGAGGCCCGTTTCCACTGAGGTGTCTCGAGGCTAATCACACTTGACCTCTGGAACTTCCAAAGAGTCTTTCACAGCCATGCTGCAACTCAAGAAGTTCCCCGACATACCCGTCTCCACTCAAGAGGAAGCACGAGGGTCCCGGCCACATCCAGAGGAGCTCCGTTTCCGGCTCGTAGCTCGAGAGGACGGATCCTTTCCCTGCTTGGTCGGGAAAGAATTCCCGGCATTCCCATCGCATCTCAAGAGGAGGCGCTCTCCAAAGGAAAGGGGAGAGGAACTGCAGGGTCGTGCCACCATTCCAAGACTCCCCCAGATATCTCAGTCCGTTCCACAGGAACCTGTTTTCCCTGCACTGCCTCGGCTTTCACGCCGAGGATCGACTCACACCACCGTGACACGTGGGACAGCCCTGTGGGAAAGCCTCGTGGGAAAGACTCGAGGGAAAGCCACAGATCCCTTGGTCCACGCAAGGGGAAGCGTGACACTGCTGCTACAGCATGGGAGGAAAGGGCACGCTCATGCCCCCACTCGAGACGAGGCCTGACTCCTTTGTGGAGACTCCAGAAGTACCCCAAAATCCATGTCAGCACTGGAGAGGAATCCTCAGCTTCCGGCCCCGACTCCACACAAGGTCTTAGGCCCCGGCATCGACGGGAGAGGAATCACGAGAGGCCCCCTAGCAACACGCATGATAACTGGCCTTTCCTGCGGCCGCCAGAGCGGGTCCCTGAATCCCCGTCGTAACTCGAGAGCACCTGCTGAAACTCGGGAATATCCAGGAGCCTCTCCATTCCAGGCGACATGAGGCCCATTTCCGCTGAGGCATCTCGAGACTAACCACACCTAACCTCTGGAACTTCCAAAGGGTCCTTCACACCCTTGCTGCAACTCAAGAAGTTCCCCGACATACCCGTTCCTCTTCACGTTCTGCCATAATGGTGGTGTCATCTGCATATCTAAGTTGATTGATATTTCTACCGGCAATCTTGATTCCAGCTTATGTATCTTCCATCCCAGCATTTTTCATGATGTACTCTGCATAGAAGTTAAATAAACAGGGTGACAATATACAGCCTTGACATACTCCTTTTCCTTTTTGGAACCAGTCTGTTGTTCCATGTCCTGCTCTAACTGTTGCTTCCTGACCTTCATCCAGATTTCTCAAGAGGCAGGTTAGGTGGTCTGGTATTCCCATCTCTTTCAGAATTGTGGCTAAAACAACAGTATAAGGACCTTTCCGATGTCAGGCCAAGGAATTGTGTTTCCAGTCATTGAGCCACACCTGATCACTGAGCACAAATTCATGAATCTGTTCCTCAAGGGGGAATGATATTCTTTTTTATACAAACTTAGTTACCTGATTTATTACCTTACCTAATTGTTCCATCTGCTGTGAAATCCCACCCCCTTACTTGTGGCAAATCTGCTAACACCTGCCTCACTGTGGGAGGGGGTCTCCCATAGAAAATTTCATAAGGACAACAACTGTGGGAACGTGCGGTTACCCGTAATATGAGTAAGTCTGCCGGAAGCAAGCCCATCCACGTACAGTCAGTCTCTATGATCCATTTTGAAAGTGTCTCTTCAAGAGTTTGGTTGTTTCTTTCCACCATTCCAGAACACTGGGGCCTATATGCTGTATGTAATTTCCACTGATATTTAGAGCTTCACATACCTGTTAATTAACGCGGCTACAAAGACAGGGCCATTGTCGGATTCTATACTGGTTGGAAACCCAAGTCTGGGAATTATTTCTCAAATCAGCGAGCTACTTCATTTTCTTTTTCAGATCAGGTAGGGAAGGCCTCTGCCCAACCGGAGAAGGTACCTACTATTCTAGTAAGTCATGATAACAGGTGACTGCCTTTGCTTCCCCGAAGGACACTCGCTTTCCCTGCATCCTGAGAACTCCACGTCTCAGCCAGTTGGAAAAGCGCTTCTTGGAGGTCATTATTCAGGGGCAACTTCCCCTGGAGCCCGGGGCCATAGGGAGCGGCTCCACACTCCCAGGGAAAGGCAGAGCCACAGCCACACATCTGTCCCATCCCCTTTGCTCTGTAGGAGAGCTCTAGTGAGCCTAGGTCTGTCAGGAAAATTCTTGGCTCCTATGGGGACACATTCTATGTGTGAAACTGCATCCAGGACCTAGGGGCCACAGGGCGCCTGTTTCTCTCGGGGGCGGAGGGGTGGGGGGCCTGAAGCAGTGCGGCCCAGCAACAGCTTCCACATCCATCCAATTGCTCTTTTCTTACCTCTGATAGAACTAGCTTTGTTCCAGCCTTTGGCAATTTGGAGGCAAGCGGGCCCCACTTCCTCCCCAAGGAGGCATGGGACCTACTTTGAGTGGAAAGGCCCCTCACGGAGCTGAACCCAGGAAGGCACCCAGTCATGTCTGACACATTCCTGCATCCTGCTTCTTCATGAGCAATACCGCTATAAGCTAGGCATGTCTTTCCAAGGCTCAGAAAGGACAGGGGAGATGCATGGTGCTGCCTCTGGAATTTCGGTCCTCTGAGCAGACCTGGAGGTCTCCCCTTGAAGGAGCTAACCAGTTTCTTCCAAATACAGGCTTGCAAACACACACTGGGTGGCTGCCTCTTCTTCCCTGAAGGACGATCACTTTCCCCGCATCCTGTGAACTCTGCATCCCAGCCTGCTGGAAAAGCGCTTCTTGGAGGTCATTTTTCAGGGACAATTTTCCCTGGAGCCCGGGGCCGTAGGGAGGGCCCCATGCTCGCTGGGAAAGGCAGAGTCACATCCACAGTCTGTTCTACCCCTTTTGCCCTGTAGGAGAGCTCTAGTGAGCCTAGGTCTGTCAGGAAAATTCTTGGCTCCTATGGGGACACACCCTGTGTGTTAACCTGCATATCGGACCTAGGGGCCACAGGGCGCCTGTTCCTCTCGGGGGGGACCCTGAAGTGGTGCGGCCCAGCAACAGCCTGAACATCCATCCGATTGCTCTTTTCTTCCTTCTGATAGAGCTAGCTTTGCTTCTCGCTTTGGCATTTCGGAAGCCAGGGGGAGCCCCACCGCTGTTGTCCTGGGGTCTATTGGAGGTACCGGGTCTATTGGACCCCAGCATGGCACCCGACCCCCTCAGACACACTCCCGCAGCCTCCTTCCCCATGGGCAGGACTGTTCTGACCTAGGAATGTGTTCCCAAGGCTCAGAAAATGCAGGGAGACACACGGCCCTGACTCTGGAACTGAGGCCGTTGGAGCAGGCCTGGAGGTCTGACGTCTGAGACGCCAAACACTTGCTGCAAGATACAGGTGTGAAAACACACTCTCTGGGGCTGCCTTTCCTTCCTCCAAGGAAGAGAGCTTTTCCAGTCTCCTCCGTGCTGAGTCATACAAGGCTGGAAAGGTCTGGCTTCGAGGGCATTTCTCAGCGGCAATGGCCCCTGAGGCCCTGCACCCAGGGAGGGATCCTACCCTCCCAGGGGAAGTCAAAGCAACCTCCAAACAGCTGTTCTCTCATGTTTCCTCTGCAGGAGGGAGCTAGTGAGCCCAGGTCTGTCTGGAACGTTCTTGGATCCTGCGGGGAAATCATCCTGGGAGCCCACCTGGATACCAGTCGTAGGGGCTAAAATTCGCATTTTCCTTCCTTGGAGCCCTAACGCAGTACAGCCTAGCAACTGCTTGAAAATCCATCCTGTTGCTGTTTTCTTCCCTCTGACAGAGCGAGCTTTGCTCCCCATTTGGGGATTTCAGAAGCAAGGTGGTGGCCTGCAACTCCTTGCCTGGGGTCCATTGGAGGTGCAAGGTGCCCTCGACCAGGTGACCCCAGCATGACACCTGGCCCCCTCAGACACACTCCCGCAGCCTGCTTCCCCATGGGCAGGACTGCTCTCACCTAGGAATGTGTTTGCAAGGCCAGGAAACTGCAGGGAGACACAAGGCCCTGATTCTGGCATTGAGTCTGTTGGAACAGGCCTGCAGGTCTTCTGTCTAACAAGCCAAACACTTGCTGCAAGATACAGGCCTGAAAACACACTCTTGGGCTGCCTTTCCTTCCTCCAAGGAAGAGAGTTTTCTCAGCCTCCTGTGGGCTGAGAGTCACACAGGGCTGAAAAGCACTTGCTGGGAGATTCTTTTTCATTGGCCATGGCCCCTGAGGCCCTGTGCTCAGGGAGGGCTCCCTCCCTCCCAGGGAAAGTCAAAGGAAGCTCCAAACGGCTGTTCAATCATGTTTCTGAGAGAGTCATTGCCAAGGCAGGTTTCTAAGAAGTTCAAGGGTCCCCAAGGAGAGAGGGGTCTAGAATTCTCAAGGAGGAAGGAAGGACAAACTGTTTTTCCCTCTACATTCCTTAGGATTATATAACAATCATGCATCCTTCTTGAGGACGGTCTCTGGAAAAAACCTTCTGGCTAATCCTGTTATCTTAAAATGTCAATTATGGGAGTAGGTCTAGTGAGTCTTTACAACCTCCAGACATTCTTTTGTTCGTTGTCATAACTTATTGGAGAGTATATAACTCCATTACTAACACTAGCAAGGGGGTACGCTTTCTGCCCCTTGTGATGTCTCTGTCAGAAGCTTTCTCTATCTCCTTTCTCCTTTAATAAAACTCTATTGCACAAAAGCTCTGAGCAATCAAGCCTCGTCTTGGGCCCTGGATTGAATTCTTCTCCTCCATAAGCCAAGAATCCCAGCATCTTTTCGTGGTTCAGCAACAATATTTCATTTCCTCTGCAGGAGAGAGCTAGTGAGCTTAGGTCTGTCTGGAACATTCTTGAATCCTGTGGGGAAAATATCCTGTGCACACATCTGGATACTGGGCCTAGAGGCCAAAATTCGCATTTCTTTCCCGGGGAGCCCTAACGTGGTGTGACTTAGCAACTGCTTGAAAATCCATCCCATTGCTGTTTTCCTCCTTCTGACAGAGCTAGCTTTGTTCCCTGCTTTGGGATGTCTCAACCGAAGGGCCGGTCCATAGCTACTCGCCTGGGGCCCATTGGATGTGCAAGGTGCCCTCGACTAGGTGACCCTAGCATGGCACTCAGCCCGCTCAGACACACTCCCGAGGCTTCTTTCTCATGGGAAGCACTGCTCCAACCTAGGAATGTGTCTGCAATGCTTGGAAAGTGCAGTGAGACACACAGCCCTGACTCTGCAATTGAGGCCCTCAGAGCAAGCCTGCAGCTCTGATGTCTGAGAAGCAAAACACTTGCTGCAAAGAGAGGCCTGAAAACACACTCTCTGTGGATGACTTTCCTTCCTCTAAGGAAGATAGTTTTCCCAGTCTCCTGCTTCCTGAATGTCACACAGCTGGAATGCGCTTGCTTGGAGGTCGTGATTCAGTGGCAATGACCCCTGAGGCCCTTTGCCCAGGGAGGGCTCCCACACTCACAGGCAAATCAAAGCAACTTCCAAGTGAGTCAGCTCTTCACATCAAGTGGCCAAAGTATTGGAGTTTCAGGTTCAGTATTAGTCCTTCCAATGTATATTCAGACCTGATTTCCTTTAGGATGGAGTGGTTGCGTCTCCTTGTAGTCTAAGCGACCTACAAGCATCTTCTCCAACACCACAGTTCAAAAGCATCCAATTTTCAGCTGTCACTTTCTTTATAGTACATCTTTCATATCCATCCATGACATATGGAAAAACCATAGCCTTGACTGGATGGATCTTTGTTGGCAAAGCAACGTCTCGGCTTTTTAATATGCTGTCTAGTTTGGTCATCACTTTTCTTCCAAGTCATAAATACGTTTTAAGTTCATGGAGGCAGACATCACCTGCAGTGATTTCCAAGCCCCCCAAAATAGTCTGCTGCTGTTTCCAATGTTTTCCCATCTATTTGCCATGAAGTGATGAGACTGGATGCAATGATTTTAGTTTTCTGAATGCTGAGCTTTAAGCTAACTTTTTCACTCTCCTCTTTCACTTTCATCAGGAGACTCTTTAGTTCTTCTTCACTTTCTGCCATAAGGGTGGTGTCATCTGCATATCTGAGATTCTTGATATTTCTCCCAGCAATCTGGATTCCAGCGTGTGCTTCCTCCAGCCCAGTGTTTCTCATGATGTACTCTGCATATAAGTTAAATAAGCAGGGTGACAATACACTGCCTTGACATATTCCTTTTCCTATTTAGAACCAGTCTGTTGTTCCATGTCCAGTTCGAACTGTTTCTTCCTGACCTGCATACAGGTTTCTCAAGAGACAGGTCAGGTGGTCTGGTATTCCCATCTCTTTCAGAATTTTTCCCAGTTTATTGTGATCCACACAGTCAAAGGCTTTGGCATAGTCAATAAAGCAGAAATAGATGTCTTTTTTTCTGGAACTCTCTTGCTTTTTCAATGATCCAGTGGATGTTGGCAGTTTGATCTCTGGTTTCTCTGCATGTTTTAAATCCCTCTTGAACATTTGGAAGTTCACAGTTCATGTGAACTTGGAGAATTTTGAGCATTACTTTACTAGTGTGTGAGATGAGTGCAATTGTGCAGCAGCTTGAATATTCTTTGTCATTGCCTTTCTTTGGGATTGGAATGAAAACTGACCTAATGACTAGATGTTTTCAATTGCATATGCTGAAAGAACTGGCTGTGCAGTTTTGAAGAAAAAAAAATCATTTTAACCCATTTTCTCTGAAGTGCAAGGCATATCATGGCCATCCCTGAATCATAAAGTCACCTTTTCTTTATGTAGTCATAGTTTCATGCCTAAATTATAGGCCAACTCGTGCTCAAATGGACTCTGATGTCAGGGGCAGATCAACTAATAAAAAGCTTGGATTGTCCCTCTGGAGGAAAGTGAGATCTTGGTCCCACGAGAAGAATCTGAAGGGTTAAGGGAACTTGCAAGAGTGGGGAAAGCTTAGTCCATCCTACATGTACCAAAATCTTAAATAAGGCTTATTTACTTTACCGAAGTAAAAAAACAGATGATGAAAACAATTATAAATCAATGAAAGGTAAAGAAATCCATAGTCTGTTATCAAAAATTGCATTCTAAGAAAACTTTGTTCTCTTAACCTAGAGAGGAGACTAAATTCCATCTGGTACCAGCTTACCAGAAGACAAACAAACAAACAAACAAATTATCGGTAAGCTTAAAAAAAGTATATTCCATATATCTTGAAGTAGCAGTATTTCTGCAAAGGCATCAGTGTGAAACCATAGAGGACATGGTTAAAACCTGATTAAATAGAAATTGACAATGTAATCTGGTCACTGCTGCGACTTGAAATGCTTTAATATGATAACTGGAATTATAACTGACAGCATTTGACCAGGACATATCAGATTTTCACGGATGTCAGATAATTTCTAGGATATCTATATTAGGAACTGAAGGAATCTTTGAACCTAGGAAAGAAAACAACAGTCTCAAAGGCCCTTGCTGAATCATCTATCAGCAAGGAATGTCTTTGCAAGGATCGCAAAGTGAAGGGAAAATACACCGACCTGCCTCTGCAACTTTGGTCCTCTGAGCAGATCTGGAGGTCTCCCTTTGTATAAGCTAACCTGTTCCTTCCAAATAGAGGTTTGCAACACAAAACAAGTGGCCGCCTATTCTTCCCCGAAGGAGGCTCTCTTTCCCCACATCCTGCGAACACCCTTTCCCAGCCTCCTGGAAAAGCGCTTCTTGCAGTTCCTTTCAGAAAATCCTATGGACGGAGAAGCCTGGTAGGCTGCAGTCCGTGGGGTCGCTGAGGGTCGGACACGACTGAGCGACTGCACTTTCATTTTCACTTTCATGCATTGGAGAAGGCAATGGCAACCCACTTACTGTTCTTGCCTGGAGAATCCCAGGGACGGGGGAGCCTAGTGGGCTACCGTCTATGGCGTCGCACAGAGTCGAACACGACTGAAGCAACTTAGCAGCAGCAGCAGCAGCAGTTCCTTTCTTAGGGGCAGTTATCCCTGAGATTGGGACCTGGAAAGGCAGAGCCACCTCCACACACACGTCTTTTCTGTCCCCTTTCCTCTGGAGGAGAGCTCTAGTGAGCCTAGGTCTGTCAGGAAAATTCTTGGCTTTGACGGGATCCCACCCGGTGTGTGAACCTGCATACCCGACCTAGGGGCCACAGGCACCTGTTTTGCTCGAGTGGGTCCTGGAGGGGTGCAGCATAGCAAGAGCTTAAAAATCCATCCAATTTGTCTTTTTTTTTTTACCTCGGAGAGAACGAGTTTGCTCCACCTCCACCCTTTGGCAGTGTGGAGGGAAGAGGGCACCACCCTCTCCCAAAGGGGACATAGGGCCTACCAGGAGAGAAAGGCCCCTTGAGGAGCTGAGCCCAGGTAGGCAGCCAGTGATGTCAAGCACACTCCCGCTGCTTGCTTCTTCATGGGCACTCCCACGATCTGCTAGGAATGTCTTTGCAAGGATCTCAAAGGGAAGGGGAGATACATGGCCCTGTCTCTGGAACTTCAGTCCTCTGAGCAGATCTGGAGGTCTTGAGTTGTATAAGCAAACCTGTTCCTTCCAAATAGAGGCTTGCAAACACACCCCCGGTGGTTGCCTCTTCTTCCCCGAAGAAGTCTTTCTTTCCCCACATGCTGCGAACTCCCTGTCCCAACCTCCAAGAATAGCGCTTCTTGCCATTCCTTTCTTAGAGGCAGTTATCCCTGAGCTTGGGGCCGTAGGGAGTAGCCCCACACTCACAGGGAAAGGCAAAGACTCCTCCATACATCTCCTCTATCCCCTTTGCTCTGGAGGAGAGCTCTAGTGAGCCTAGGTCTTTCAGGAAAATTCTTGGCTTGGACAGGATCTCACCCTGTTTGTGAACCTGCATACCCAACCAGGGGCCACAGAGCACCTGTTTCAGTAAAGTGGGCCCTGAAAGGGTGCAGCCTAGCAAGAGCTTGAAAATCCATTCAATTGCTGTTTTTGTACCTCTGACAGAGCGAGCTTGGCTCCACCCTTTGGCAGTGAGGAGAAAAGAGGCATGACACCCTCCCCAAGGGGACATGGGGCCTACTTCGAGAGGAAAGGCCCCTTGTGGAGCTGAGGCCAGGAAGGCACACAGTCGTGTCAAACACACTCCCACTGCTTGCTTCTTCAGGGGCACTCCCGCTATCAGCTAGGAATGTCTTTGCAATGATCACAAAGGGAAGGGGAGATACAGGGCCCTGCTTCTGGACCTCCGGTGCTCTGAGCAAATCTCGAGGTCTCCCGTTGTTGGTCAAGGTCAAGGTCAAGTTCAAGTTCAAGGTCAAGGTCAAGTTCAAGTTCAAGTTCAAGCTCAAGATCAAGGTGAAGTTTAAGTTCAAGTTCAAGGTCAACTTCAAGTTCAAGGTCAAGGTCAAGTTCAAGGTCAAGTTCAAGTTCAAGGTCAAGTCAAGTTCAAGGTCAAGTTCAAGTTCAAGTTCAAGTTCAAGGTCAAGGTCAAGTTCAAGTTCAAGTTCAAGTTCAAGGTCAAGTTCAAGTTCAAGTTCAAGGTCAAGTTCAAGTTCAAGTTCAAGGTCAAGGTCAAGTTCAAGTTCAAGTTCAAGGTCAAGTTCAAGTTCAAGTCAAGTTCAAGTTCAAGTTCAAGGTCAAGTTCAAGTTCAAGTTCAAGGTCAAGTTCAAGTTCAAGTTCAAGTTCAAGTTCAAGGTCAAGTTCAAGTTCAAGGTCAAGTTCAAGGTCAAGGTCAAGTTCAAGTTCAAGTCCAAGTTCAAGTTCAAGGTCAAGGTCAAGTTCAAGGTCAAGTTCAAGTTCAAGGGCAGGGCAAGGCCAAGCCCAAGACCAAGGCAAGGGCAACGGCAACGCCAAGGGCAAGGCCAAGGCCCAGGCCAAGGCAAAGGCCAAGGCCACCAAAGCGACGCCCAAACCCCGTAACGCCTGACAAAAGGCAGAAGCCACTAGGCCCCTGTGCAGAGGAAGCCACTGAAGGCAGCAAGGCCACAGAGCTCCCCGACTCCCATTCCCACATGAAGATGTGAGGATAAAGGGCCTCATCCCAGCAAAGCACCCGCTCCCACCACCCCCAACCCCGGCCCCCGCCCCCCGCAGCACGCCCCCTGAAACAACACTGTCTTCCCAGAAAAGAGAACGGAGAAGCCATGTGTGTGCCAAAGGAGCAAGATGAACGAACGATGCCACGCCCTCCGAATTTGGGCACACCTGACGCCTCGGAACCCCGGGCCTGGCCGATGGGTCCCAGCCGTTCTCGGGTGGGAGGGGGGTCAACACATTGGCCGAGAGCCCTTGCCCAGGCCACCCGCAAATCCCCTGAGATGTGATCCGACCACAGGGACCGAGGGCAAACGTACCGCTTGAGGTGCTGGAGGAGCCGGACGAAGCCATGGTGGGAGAGGCACACGGGCACGCTGCAGACTGCTGGCCGAGTGGGCGGGGACCCAGCAGCTCAGGACTCTGGAGAACGGGAGGCGTCTCCGCCACCATTGACGTCAATAGGGTTTGGGTGGGTAGATGGAGGGGGCCGCCCCTGGCCTCTTTCCAAGCAGAGACCCTGGACGGAGTCCCGTGGAGCGAGTGGGCTTTTCCCGGGCACGGCTGTGCCCTGGACCGCCAAGATCCCCGTTGGGGTGGGCGGGCAGTTCGGGGGCTTTGGTTTGTGGCCCTCCCTCGCAGCGGGGGGTGGGTTCAACCCCGAGTGGATCAATCAGGGGCCCTCAGCAGTGCCAAGGGAACTCACCGCCCAGGAAACGCCCCTAGGTCCCTTTGAATTGGCCACCAACGCCCCCTTTCCCAGCCTGCCTTGCTCTGAGATTTCCCGCCTTTTCACATTCCACAGGTCCCTGGTCCTCGACTGTCCCCCGCTGGCTCCTCCGAGGCATTCCGGGACACCAGACGCTCTCTCCAGCGCCTCCACCTAGATCCCTCGCTGTCCTCGCCTCCGTTTCCCCCATGCCCCCTCCCCAACTCCTCCGTGGGCTCTTGGCATCCTTTCCCTACAGCAGTCCCAGAGTGCCACCCCGAGGGCTTTGAGTTGCCTGGAGCCCAAGGCTCCGGCCAGAGACCTGAGGGGCCAGCGTCTGGACTGGCAGCTAATGCCATTTGGGGCTTTTCTCACGTGGAGCCTGAGGCCCGCACCTCCGCGGGCAACCCCCCAGCGCGAGTGCCCTGGAGATACCCGCCCAAGGGGACAGTGTATCCCCTACTGTGGGGAAGGAGGTTCCTGTTTTCCCTGCACTGGTTCGACTTTCACGCCGAGGATCGACTCACACCATGGTGGCAAGTGGAATAGCCCTTGTGGGAAAGCCTCATGGGAAAGACTCCAGGGAAAGCCACAGATTCCTTGATCCACGAGAAGGGAAGCGTGACACTGCTGCTACCGCTCGGGAGGAAAGCGCACGTGCATGACCCCACTCGAGCCGAGGACTGACGCAAGCTTGGGAGACTCCAGAAGTACGCCAAGATCCATGTCAGCACTGGAGAGGAATCCTCAGGTTCCGGTCCCGACTCCACACAAGGTCTTAGGCCCCGGCATCGACCGGGAGAGGAATCCTGAGAGGCCCCCTAGCACCTCGCATGGGGACTGGCCTTTCCTGAGGTCACCAGAGCGGGTCCCTGAGGTCTCCGTCGTAACTCGAGAGCACCTGCCGCAACTCGAGAAAATCCAGGAGGTTCTCCCCTCCAGGCGAGATGAGGCCCATTTCCGCTGAGGCGTCTCGAGGCTAATCACACCTAACCTCTGGAACTTCCAAAGGGTCCTTCACACCCTTGCTGCAAGTCAAGAAGTTCTCCGACATACCCATATCCACTCGAGAGGAAGGACGAGGTCCCGCCCATATCCAGCGGAGCCCCGTTTCCGCCTCGTAGCTCGAGAAGAGGGATCCTTTCCCTTCGTCGTCGGGAAAGAATTCCCGGCCTTCCCGTCGCATCTCAAGAGGAGGCGCTCTCCAACAGGAAAGACGAGAGGAACTCCAGGGCCTTGCCAGCATTCCAAGAGTCCCCCAGATGTCTAAGTCCATTCCAGAAGAAACTGTTTTCCCTGCACTGCCTCGACGTTCACGCCGAGGATCGACTCACACCACCGTGGCACGTGGGACAGCCCTGTTGGAAAGCCTCGTGGGAAAGCCTCAATGGAAAGCGACAGATCCCTTGATCCACACGTCGGCAAGCGTGACACTGCTGCTGCAGGTCGTGAGGAAATGGCAGGTGCATGCCCCCACACGAGATGAGGACTGACTCCCCTGGTGAGACTCCAGAAGTACGGAAAGATTCATGTCAGCACTGGAGAGGCATCCTCAGGGTCTGGCCCCGACTCCACACAAGGTCTTAGGCACCGGCATCGATGGGAGAGGAATCCCTAGAGGCCCCCTGGTAACTCGCATGGGGACTGGCCTTTCCTGAGGCCACCAGAGCGGGTCCCTGAGGACCCGTCGTAACTCGAGAGCACCTGCCGCAACTGGGTAAAATCCAGGAGGTTCTCCCCTCCAGGCGGGATGAGGCCCATTTCCTCTGAGGTGTCTGGAGGCTCATCACACCTAACCTCTGGAAATTAAAAAGGGTCCTTGCTGCAACTCAAGAAGTTCCCCGACATACCCGTCTCCACACGAGAGGAAGCACGAGGGTCCCGCCCACATTCAGAGGAACCCCGTTTCCGAGATGAAGGATCCTATCCTGCTTAGTCAGGAAAGATTTTTCGGCGTTCCCATGGCATCTCAAGAGCAAGGGTTCTCAATAGGAAAGGCAGAGAGGAACTCCAGGGTCGTGCCACCATTTCAAGAGTCCCCCAGATGTCTCAGTCCATTTCAGAGGAACCCGTTTTCCCAGCACTGCCCTCGAACTTTCACGCCGAGGATCCACTCACACCATGGTGGCATGTGGGACAGCCCTGTGAGAAAGCCTCGAGGGAAAGCCACAGATCCCTTGATCCCCGCGAAGGGAAGCGTGACACATCTGCTACACTGTCCCTGAGGTCACGGTCGTATGTCGAGAGTACCTGCCGCAACTCGAGAAAATCCAGGAGGTTCTCTGCTCCAGTCGAGATGAGGCCCATTTTCTCTGCGGCGTCTCGAGAGAGACTCTCTGGAACTTCCAAAGTGTCCTAAACACCCTTGCTAAAACTCAAGAAGTTCCCCGACATA
>NW_017211037.1:0-1980 GCF_001704415.2 Capra hircus
CTGAGGCCACCAGAGCGGGTCCCTGAAGTCCCCGTCTTAAGTCGAGAGCACCTGCGCAACTCAGGAAGATCCAGGAGGTTCTCCCCTCCAGGCGAGATGAAGCCCATTTCTGCTGAGGCGTCTCGAGGCTAATCACACCTAACCTCTGGAACTTCCAAAGGGTCCTTCACACCCTTGCCGCAACTCAAGTAGTACCCCCACATACCCGTCTTCACTCGAGAGGAAGCACGAGAGTCCGCCCACATCCAGAGGAGTCCCGTTCCACCTCCTAGCTCGAGAGGGAGGATCCTTTCCCTGCGTGGTGGGGAAAGATTTCCCGGCGTTCCCATCGCATCTCAAGAGCAGGCGCTCTCCACAGGAAAGGCGAGAGGAACTCCAGGGTCGTGCCACCATTCCCAGAGTCCCCCAGATGTATCAGTCCATTCCAGGGAAACCTGTTTTCCTGCAGTGCCTCGACTTTCAAGCCGAGGATCGACTCACACCACGGTGGCACGTGGACAGCCCTGTGGGAAAGCCTCCTGGGAATGCCTCCTGGGAAAGCCTCGAGGGAAAGCACCTGATCCTTGATCCACGTGAAGGGAAGCGTGACACTGCTCCTACAGCTCGGGAGGAAAGCGCACGTGCATGCCCCCACTCGAGACGAGGACTGACTCCAAGGGGAGACTCCAGAAGTACCCCCAAGATCCATGTCAGCACTGGAAAGGAATGCTCAGTTCTGGCACCGACTCCACACAAGATTTTAGGCCCCGGCATCGACGGAGAGGAATTCCAAGAGGCCCCCGAGCAACTCGCATGGGGACTGGCCTTTCCTGAGGCCACCAGAGGGGTCCCTGAGGGAAACGTCGTAAGTCGAGAGCACCTGCCGCAACTCGAGAAAAAATCCAGGAAGTTCTCCCCTCCAGGCGACATGAGGCCCATTTCTGCTGAGCAATTGGAGTCTAATCACACCTAATCTCTGGAACTTCCAAAGGGTCCTTCACACCCTTGCTGCAACTCAAGAAGTTCCCCGACATACCCGTCTCCACTCGAGAGGAACACGAGAGTCCCGCCCACATCCAGAGGAGCCCCGTTTCTGCTCCTAGCTCGAGAGGAGGGATCCTTTCCCTGCGTGGTCGGGAAAGAATTTCCGGCGTTCCCGACGCAACTCAAGAGGAGGCACTCTCCACAGGAAAGGCGAAAGGAACTCCAGCGTCGTGCCACCATTCCCAGAGTCCCCCAGATGTCTCAATCCATTTCAGGGAAACCTGTTTTCCCTGCACTGCCTCGACTTTCAAGCCGAGGATCGACTCACACCTCGTGGCACGTGGGAAAGCCCTGGGAAAGCCTCGTGGGAAAGCTCGTGGAAAAGCCTCAAGGGAAAACCACAGATCCCTTGATCCACGCGAAGGGAAGCGTGACACTGCTGCTACAGCTCGGGAGGAAAGCACACGTGCATGCCCCCACTCGAGACAGGACTGACTTCCCTGGGGAGACTCCAGAAATACCCCAAGATCCATGTCAGCACTGGAGAGGAATCCTCAGGTTCCAGCCCCGACTCCGCACAAGGTCTTAGGCCCGACATCGACGGGAGAGGAATCCCAAGATGCCCCCGAGCAACTCGCATGGGGACTGGCCTTTCCTGAGGCCACCAGAGCGGGTCCCTGAGGTCCCCGTCTTAAGTCGAGAGCACCTGCCGCAACTCAGGAAAATCCAGGAGGTTCTCCCCTCCAGCGAGATGAGGCCATTTCTGCTGAGGCGTCTCGAGGCTAATCACACCTAACCTCTGGAACTTCCAAAGGGTCCTTCACACCCTTGCCGCAACTCAAGAAGTTACCCCCACACACCCGTCTTCACTCGGAGGAGGCCACGAGAGTCCTGCCCTCATCCAGAGGAGTCCCGTTTCCGCCTCCTAGCTCGAGAGGAGCGATCCTTTCCCTGCGTGTGGGAAAGAATTCCCGGCGTTCCCGTCGCATCTCAAGAGCAGGCGCTCTCCACAGAAAA
>NW_017211038.1:0-1980 GCF_001704415.2 Capra hircus
TTTGGTAGCATTTTACACACAGGCCTTCAATCTTCAGAATACCCTGTATTCAGTAGAGAAAAACCATTTAAATGAAGTTCTGTACAATAGAAACTTCTCAGCAGTCAAAATTTTAGACTGTAAAAAAATACATGTAAAACATACTTTTCTGAAAACACTTAACTTTGAACAAAGCACCGAACTACACAAATGCAGAATGAAAACAGCATTTCAACTCCACCAAAAGTAGTCATCATAAAAGGTGTAAAAGTCACCTAACTTCACCAGGCACTGTTCACTTTTAAACAGGAGACAATAAAAAATATTGTCCACAAACAATATCCCAACTCTAGGGCAGGTTTCAGAAAGTCTTCATCTTCATGCTTTAATAGCGATGAGGTGAGTATGATCGAGATCTGGAACGTGATCTGTATCCTCCACGACTATAGTAGGGAGAAGGTGACCGTCTTCTGTATTTCTGATCCCTGTCTTGAGCAGCTCTCCATCCTCCTCCTCCTCCTCCTCCTCCTCTGTACGATCTGCTGTAATAGTCCCGATCATCATAGCCTCGATCATATCCTCTGTCATAGTAATCTCGACGGCGTGAGCTGCCATAGGTAGGTCTCCCCATGTAAATTCCTGCTGTTGGAGTATGTGGTCTTTTCGTTATGGAGAAGTCAACTCTGATCCTACATCCATCAAGCTCCATTCCATTGGCACGCTCTTTTGCTTCCTTGGCATCATCTACATTTTCAAAGTATACAAAGGCAAATCCTTTGAACGTCTAGACTGCTGGTCATATACAATAGATACATCAGCAATTGGGCCATATTTAGAGAACATTTCTCTTAGATCTCTTTCTGTAGTATACAAGCTCAATCCAAATACTCCAAGACAACAGTTAGGATCAGGATTTGCCCGATTCCCAACATGACGCCAGCGAGTAGACATGGGAGAATGACTGTGGCTATGCCGTCTTCGATAATCTCTGCTGTAAGATCTGCCTACGAGATCTTCTATGGGACCGGGACCGAGATCGTGACCTTGTATAATGCCTCCGAGAACTTCTTCTGGATCTAGACCTAGATTCCGATCTGGACCTGGACTTTGATCTGGAACGCCTGGAATCTTCCTTGGAGCGAGACCTTGCAGGTATGACTTGCAGATTTCCCAGATCCATGAGCACTTCCGCTTCTGGAAGCAGAACGGGATTCCCCCTCGCCGTAGTTCTCCTCGCCGCTGTCGCTCATGACTTTCACTGCTGTCGCCGCTCGATGTGCTTCAATCGAAGCTGCCAACCTCTCGCCACCTTCAGTGTAGAGGCTCCGCCGCAGCCTCACACCACACACCGGTGCCCCAGGCACTGAGAACCGAAACGCTCCGCGCCGCCTCCGCTCGGCTCTCCACACAAGGTCTTAGCCCCGGCATCGACGTGAGAGGAATCCTGAGAGGCCCCCCTAGCAACTCCCATGGCACTGGCCTTTTCTGAGCCACAGGAGCGGGTCCCTGAGGTCCCCATGCCTAAGACGAGAGCACCTGCTCCAACTCAAGATAATCCAGAGCGTTCTCCCCTCCAGGCAGAGATGAGGCCCATTTCCCCTGAGGCATCTCGGCCTAATCACACCTAACCCTGGAACTTCCAAAGGGTCTTGACACCCCTGCGGCAAGTCAAGAAGATCACCGACATACCCGTCTCCACTCGAGATGAAGCACGAGGGTCCCACCCACATCCAGAGGAGCCCCGTTTCCGCCTCGTATCTAGAGAGGAGGATCCTTTCCCTGCGTGGTCGGGAAAGAATTCCTGGCGTTCCCGTCGCCATCTCAAGAGGAAGTGCTCTCCACAGAAAGGCCAGAGGAACTCCAGGGTCGTGCACCATTCCAAGAGTTCCCCAGATGTCTCAGTCCATTTCCAGGAGAACCGTTTTCCCTGCACTGCCATGACTTTCACGCCGAGGATCGTCTCACACCAGGTGGCATGTGGCGACAGCCCTGTGGAAAAAG
>NW_017211039.1:0-1977 GCF_001704415.2 Capra hircus
AGAACCTCCTGGATTTTCTCGAGTTGCGGCAGGTGCTCTCGACTTACGACGGGGATCACATGGACCCGCTGTACTGGCCTCAGGGAAGGCCAGGGCCCATGCGAGTAGCTCGGGGGCCTCTCAGGATTCCTCTCCGTCGATGCCGGCCTAAGACCTTGTGTGGAGTCGGTGCCGGAACCTGAGGATTCCTCTCCAGTGCTGACATGGATCTTGAGGTACTTTCTGGAGTCTTCCCAGGGGAGTCAGTCCTCGTCTCGAGTGGGGGCATGCACGGGCACTTTCCTCTCCAACTGTAGCAGCAGTGTCACACTTCCCTTCGCGTGGATCAAGGGATCTGTGGCTTTCCCTCGAGCTTTTCCCACGAGCTTTCCCACAGGTTGTCCCACGTGCCACCGTGGTGCGAGTCGATCCTCGGCTTGAAAGTCGAGGCAGTGCAATGAAAAACAGGTTGCCCTGGAATGGAGTGAGACATCTGGGGACCCTGGGAATGGTGGCACGACCCTGGAGTTCCTCTCGCCTTTCCTGTGTATAGCGCCTCCTCTTGAGATGCGACGGGAACGCCGGGAATTCTTTCCGGACCACGCAGGGAAAGGATCCCTCCTCTCGAGTAGGAGCAGAACGGGGCTCCTCTGGATGTGGGTGGGACTCTCGTGCTTCCTCTCGAGTGGTTCGGATATGTCGGAATTTTTTTGAGTTGCAGCAAGGGTGTGAAGGACCCTTTGGAAGTTCCAGAGGTTAGGTGTGATTAGCCTCGAGACGCCTCAGCGGAAATGGTCCTCATCTCGCCTGGAGGGGAGAAACTTCCTGGATTTTCTCGAGTTGCGGCAGATGCTCTCGACTTACGACAGGAACCTCAGGGACCCACTCAGGTGGCCTCTGGAAAGGTCAGTCCCCATGCGAGTTGCTCGGGGGCCTCTCGGATT
The DNA here is from genome assembly GCF_001704415.2 of Capra hircus. NCBI lineage: Eukaryota > Metazoa > Chordata > Mammalia > Artiodactyla > Bovidae > Capra > Capra hircus. Next base: position 924 of record NW_017211039.1, read on the forward strand.
CCTCTCCCGTCGATTCAGGGGCCTAAGTCCTTTGTGTGGAGTCGGTGCCGGAACCTGAGGATTCCTCTCCAGTGCTGACATGGATCTTGAGTTTACTTCTTTAGTCTCCCCAGGGGGAGTCAGTACTCGTCTCTAGTGGGGCATGCACGTGCGTTTCCTCCCGAGCTGTAGCAGCAGTGTCATGCTTCCCTTCGCGTGGATCAACGGATCTGTGGCTTTCCCTCGAGGCTTTCCCACGAGGCTTTCCACGAGGCTTTTCCCACAGGGCTGTCCCACGTGCCACCGTGGTGTGAGTGGATCCTCAGCTTGAAAGTCGAGGCAGTGCAGGAAAAACAGGTTTCCCTGGAAAGGACTGAGACATCTGGGGGACTCTGGGAATGGTGACAGGACCCTGGAGTTCCTCTCGCCTTTCCTGTGGAGAGCGCCTGCTCAATGCGACGGGAACGCCGGGAATTCTTTCCCGAACACGCAGTGAAAGGATCCCTTCTCTCGAGCTAGGAGGCGGAAACGCGGCACCTCTGGATGAGGGCGGTCTCTCGTGCTTCCCTCGAGTGGAGACGGGTATGTCAGGGAACTTCTTGAGTTGCAGCAAGGGTGTGAAGGACCCTTTGTAAGTTCCAGAGGTTAGGTGTGATTAGCCTCGAGACGCCTCAGCGGAAATGGGCCTCATCTGCCTGGAGGGGAGAACCTCCTGGATTTTCTCGAGTTGCGGCAGGTGCTCTCGACTTACGACGGGGATCACATGGACCCGCTGTGCTGGCCTCAGGAAAAGGCCAGGGCCCATGCGAGTAGCTCGGGGGCCTCTCAGGATTCCTCTCCCGTTGATGCGGGGCCTAAGACCTTGTGTGGAGTCGGTGCCCGGAACCTGAGGATTCCTCTCCAGTGCTGACATGGATCTTGAGGTACTTCTGGAGTCTTCCCAGGGGAGTCAGTCCTCGTCTCGAGTGGGGGCATGCACCTGCGCTTTCCTCCCGAGCAGTAGCAGCAGTGTCACGCTTTCCTTCGCGTGGATCAAGGGATCTGTGGCTTTCCCTCGGGCTTTCCCACGTGGCTT
>NW_017211040.1:0-1977 GCF_001704415.2 Capra hircus
AGTTCCCTTGGCACTGCTGAGGGCCCCTGATTGATCCACTCGGGGTTGAACCCACCCCCCCGCTGCGAGGAGGGCCACAAACCAAAGCCCCCGAACTGCCCGCCCACCCCAACGGGGATCTTGCGGTCCAGGGCACAGCCCGTGCCCCGGGAAAATCCCACTCGCTCCACGGGACTCCGTCCAGGGTCTCTGCTTGGAAAGAGGCCAGGCGGCCCCCTCCATCTACCCACCCAAACCCTATTGACGTCAATGGTGGCGGAGACGCCTCCCGTTCTCCAGAGTCCTGAGCTGCTGGGTCCCCGCCCACTCGGCCAGCAGTCTGCAGCGTGCCCGTGTGCCTCTCCCACCATGGCTTCGTCCGGCTCCTCCAGCACCTCAAGCGGTACGTTTGCCCTCGGTCCCTGTGGTCGGATCACATCTCAGGGGATTTGCGGGTGGCCTGGCAAGGGCTCTCGGCCAATGTGTTGACCCCCCTCCCACCCGAGAACGGCTGGGACCCATCGGCCAGGCCCGGGTTCCGAAGCGTCAGGTGTGCCCCAAATTCGGAGGGCGTGGCATCGTTCATTCATCTTGCTCCTTTGGCACACACATGCTTCTCCGTTCTCTTTTCTGGGAAGACAGTGTTGTTTCAGGGGGCGTGCTGCGGGGCGCGGGGCCGGGGTTGGGGGGTGGTGGGAGCGGGTGCTTTGCTGGGATGAGGCCCTTTATCCTCACATCTTCATGTGGGAATGGGAGTCGGGGAGCTCTGTGGCCTTGCTGCCTTCAGTGGCTTCCTCTGCACAGGGGCCTAGTGGCTTCTGCCTTTTGTCAGGCGTTACGGGGTTTGGGCGTCGCTTTGGTGGCCTTGGCCTTTGCCTTGGCCTGGGCCTTGGCCTTGCCCTTGGCGTTGCCGTTGCCCTTGCCTTGGTCTTGGGCTTGGCCTTGCCCTGCCCTTGAACTTAACTTGACCTTGAACTTGACCTTGACCTTGAACTCGAACTTGCTTGACCTTGAACTTGAACTTGACCTTGACCTTGACCTTGAACTTGAACTTGGGCTTGACCTTGAACTTCAACTTGAACTTGAACTTGAACTCAACTTCAACTTCAACTTGACTTGAACTTGAACTTGACTTGAACTTGAACTTTGACTTGAACTTGAACTTCAACTTGAACTTGAACTTGAACTTTAACTTGTCTCTGACCTTGAACTTGAACTTGACCTTGACCTTGAACTTCACTTTTGAACTTACCTTGACCCTGACCTTGGACTGACCCTGAACTTGACTTGACCTTGAACTTTGAACTTGAACTTAAAACTTCACTTGATCTTGAACTTGAACTGAACTTGAACTTGAACTTGACCTTGACCTTGAACTTGAACTTGACCTTGACCTTGACCAACAACGGAGACCTCGAGATTTGCTCAGAGCACCGGAGGTCCAGAAGCAGCCCTGTATCTCCCCTTCCCTTTGTGATCATTGCAAAGACATTCCTAGCTGATAGCGGAGTGCCCCTGAAGAAGCAAGCAGTGGAGTGTGTTTGACACGACTGTGTGCCTTCCTGGCCTCAGCTCCACAAGGGGCCTTTCCTCTCGAAGTAGGCCCCATGTCCCCTTGGGAGGGTGTCATTGCCTCTTTTCTCCTCACTGCCAAAGGGTGGAGCCAAGCTCGCTCTGTCAGAGTACAAAAACAGCAATTGAATGGATTTTCAAGCTCTTGCTAGGCTGCACCCTTTCAGGCCCACTTTACTGAAACAGGTGCTCTGTGGCCCTGGTTGGGTATGCAGGTTCACAAACAGGTGAGATCCTGTCCAAGCCAAGAATTTTCCTGAAAGACCTAGGCTCACTAGAGCTCTCCTCCAGAGCAAAGGGGATAGAGGAGATGTATGGAGGAGTCTTTGCCTTTCCCTGTGAGTGTGGGCTACTCCCTACGCCCCAAGCTCAGGATAACTGCCTCTAAGAAAGGAATGGCAAGAAGCGCTATTCTTGGAGGTTGGG
>NW_017211041.1:0-1976 GCF_001704415.2 Capra hircus
TGTGGAGTCCGTGCTGGAACCTGAGGATTCCACTCCAGTGCTGACATGGATCTTTGGGGTACTTCTGGAGTCTCCCCAGGTGAGTCAGTCCTCGTCTCGAGTTTGGGTATGCACGTGCGTTTTCCTCCCGAGCTGTAGCAGCATTGTCACGCTTCCTTCGCGTGGATCAAGGGATCTGTGGCTTTCCCTCGAGGCTTTCCCACGAGGCTTTCCAATGAAACTTTCCCACAGGGCTCTCCCACGTGCCACCATGGTGTGAGTCGATCCTCGGCTTGAAAGTCGAGGAAGTGCAGAGGAAAACAGGTTTCCCTGGAATGGACTGAGACATCTGGGGGACTCTGGAATGGTGGCCGGACCCTGGAGTTCCTCTCGCCTTTCCTGTGGAGAGCTCCTCTTTTTGAGATGTGACGGGAACGCAGGGAATTCTTTCCCGACCACGCAGGGAAAGGATCCCTCCTTTTCGAGCTAGGAGGTGGAAACTGGGCTCCTCTGGATGTGGCGGGACTATCGTGCTTCCTCTCGAGTGGAGACGGGTATGTCGAGGAACTTCTTGAGTTGCAGCAAGGGTGTGAAGGACCCTTTGGAAGTTCCAGAGGTTAGGTGTGATTAGCCTCTAGATGCCTCATCGGAAAATGGGCCTCATCTCGCCTGGAGGGCAGAACCTCCTGGATGTTCTCAAGTTGCGACAGGTGCTATCGACTTATGACGGGGACCTCAGAGACCCGCTCTGGTGCCTCAGGAAAGGCCAGGCCCCATGCGAGTTGCTCGGGGGGCCTCTCGGGTTTCCTCTCCCGTCGATGCCGGTGCCTAAGACCTTGTGTGCCAGAACCTGAGGATTACTCTCCAGTGTTGACATGGAACTTGGTACTTCTGGAGTCCTCCCAGGGGAGTTAGTCATCGTCTTGAGTGGGACATGCAGGTGCGCTTTCCTCCCGAGCTGCAGCAGCAGTGTCAGGCTTCCCTTCGCGTGGATCAAGCGATCTGTGCTTTCCCTCGAGGCTTTCCCACGAGGCTTTCCCACAGGGCCGTCCCACGTGCCACCGTGGTGTGAGTCGATCCTCGGCTTGAAAGTCAAGGCAGTTCAGGGAAAACAGGTTTCCCTGGAATAGACTGAGACATCTGGGGGGACTCTGGGAATGTGGCACGACCCTGAGTTCCTCTCGCGTTTCCTGTTGAGAGCGCCTCCTCTTGAGATGCGACGGGAAGGCCGGGAATTCTTTTCCGACCACGCAGGGAAAGGATCCCACCTCTCGAGCTATGCGGCGGAAACTGGGCTCCTCTGGATGTGGGCTGGACTCTCGTTCTTCCTCTCGACTTGGAGATGTGTAAGTCGGGGAACTTGTTGAGTTGCAGCAAGGGTGTGAAAGACCCCTTTGGAAGTTCCAGAGGTTAGGTGAGATTAGCCTCGAGATGCCTCAGCTAAATGGGCCTCATCTCGCTGGGGAGATCCTCCTGGATTTTCTCGAGTTGCGGCAGGTGCTCTCGACTTACGACGGGGACCGCAGGGACCCGCTCTGGTGGCCTCAGGAAAGTCCAGTCCCCATGCGAGTTGCTCGGGGCCTCTCGGGATTCCCTCCCGTCGAAGCCGGGGCCTAAGATCTTGTGTGGAGTAGGTGTCGGAACCTCAGCATCCCTCTCCAGTGCTGACATGGATCTTGGGGTACTTCTGAAGTCTCCCCAGGGGAGTCAGTCCTCGTCTCGAGTGGGGGCATTCACGTGCGCTTTCCTCCCGCTCTAGCAGCAGTGTCACACTTCCCTTCACGTGGAACAAGGGATCAGGGTCTTTCCCTCGAGGCTTTCCTTCCCACGAGGCTTTCCCACAGGGCTGTCCCACGTGCCACCGTGGTGTGAGTCGATCCTCGGCTTGAAAGTCGAGGCAGTGCAGGGAAAACAGGTTTCCCTGGAATGGACTGAGATATCTGGGGACTCTGGGAATGGTGGCACGACCTGGAGTTCCTCTCGGCTTTCCTGTGGAG
>NW_017211042.1:0-1975 GCF_001704415.2 Capra hircus
AGCCTTGCCAGGTCTTGCCTTGCTTTTAGGCTGCCTCTCCAGGCTGCTCTGCCGGGGGCTAGCCTTGCCCAGACTTGCCTTGCTTTTAGGCTGCCTCTCCAGGAAGAGCAGGCAGCAGGAGCCTGGGAGTCGCCACTGGCGCCTTTCTTGCCCTCAGCTCCAATCCTGCCTTGCCTTTGCACTTAGGTCCCAGTCCTCCTTAAGGAGAGCTTAGGGGCTGGTGGGTTGCACACTGCCAAGGGCTCCAGCAGTGAGAATTCTGTCAGAGGGAAGGAAGGGCAACTGCAGGGCTCCTCCAGCGGTTGCTTGGCCGCCCAGATTCAGCGCCACACGGAGAGCACCAGGCTCCCAGGTCCCCTGGCTGGGGTTTTCAGCCCCGCACACACGGAGGCTGATTCCTTGGGTGCCCAGAAAGTGTATGACAGACGTAGGTTCCCTAGCACTCTCTCCCCAGCAGAGACATGTGCAGGTGTTTGGGGCCTGATCCTGCGTGTCTGGGTTCCTGCCCACAGCCCAACTCAGGGGAAGCAGCCCCTGAGGCAAGACCTGCTGGAGGAGCCCTGCGCCCCCGCCTGATAGGCGAGTGCACAGCCAGCAGGGAAGCGAGCCTCCTCGGGGGAAGAGGAGGCAGCAAGTCCCCGTCAAGCTGAAATCCCTGCTTACACGAAGCTAAGTGCGACTCCAGTACGGCAGATCTCTAGCTCTGTTCAGAGGCCCGATCTGGCAGAGTTCCTGGCACCAAGATGCTCTGCCATAGGCGAGCCTTGCGCAGACTTGCCTTGCTTTAAGGCTCCCTCCCCAGGAAGGAGCAGGCTGTGTGAGGCTCGGAAACGCCACTGGCGCCTTCCTGGCTTCAGCTCTACCCCTGCCTTGCCTTTGCACTTAGGTCCCAAGCGTCCTTGAGGAGGGCTTAGGGGCTGTGGGTTGCACACTGCCAAGGGCTCCAGCAGTGAAAGCTCTGTCAGAGGGAAGCGAAGGGCAACAGCAGGGCTCCTTCAGCGGTTCCTTGGCCGCCCAGACAAAGCTCCGCACGGAGAGCACCAGGTTCCAAGGGCCCTGGCTGGGTTTTGCATCCCCACACTCCCAGAGGCTGAGCTCCGTGGGTGCCTAGAAAGTGTGTGAGAGACGTAGGTTCCCTAGCACCTCCTCCCCAGCAGAGACATGTGCAGGTGGTTGGGGCCTTATCCTGCGTGTCTGGGTTCCGCCCACAGCCCCAACTCAGGGGAAGCAGCCCCTGAGGCAAGACCTGCTGGAGGAGCCCTGCGCGCCCGCCTGATAGGCGAGAGCACAGCCAGCAGTGCTAGCGAGCCTCCTCGGGAGAGAGGAGGCAGCCGAGCCCAGTCAAGAGGAAAGCCCTGCTTGCACGGAGCTAAGTGCGCCTCCAGTACGGCAGAGCTCTAGCTCTGCTCAGAGCCCCGATCTGGCAGAGTTCTGGCGCGAGGCTGCTCGGCCGGGGGCTGCCTTGCCCAGACTTGCCTGCTTTTAGGCTCCCTCCCCAGGAAGGAGCTGTCTGAGCGAGCCTGGAGACGCCACTGGTGCCTTTCTTGCCTCAGCTCCAATCCTGCCTTGCCTTTGCACTTAGGCCCAGCCTCGTTGGGAGGGCTTAGGGGTGGTGGTTGCACACTGCCAAGGGCTTCAGCAGTGAGAACTCTGTCAGAGGGAAGGAAGGGCAACTGCAGGGCTCCTCAGCGGTTTCTAGGCCGCTAGAATCAGCGCCGCACCGAGAGCACCAGGCTCCCAGGGCCCCTGGCTGGGGTTTTCAGCCCCGCACACACGGAGGCTGATTCCTTGGGTGCCCAGAAAGTGTATGACAGACGTAGGTTCCCTAGCACTCTCTCCTCCCCAGCAGAGACATGTGCAGGTGGTTGGGGCCTGATCCTGCGTGTCTGGGTTCCTGCCCACAGCCCCAACTCAGGGGAAGCAAGCCCCTGAGGCAAGACCTGCTGGAGGAGCCCTGCCCCCGCCTGATAGGCGA
>NW_017211043.1:0-1974 GCF_001704415.2 Capra hircus
CCTCTCGAGTGGAGACAGGTGTGTCGGGGAAACTTCTTAAGTTGCAGCAAGGGTGTGAAGGACCCTTTGGAAATCCAGACTTTAGGTGTGATTAGCCTTGAGACGCCTCAGCCGGAAATGGGCCTCATCTCGCCTGGAGGGGAGAACCCACTGGAATTTCTCGAGTTGTGACAGGTGCTCTCAACTTACGACGGGGACCTGAGGACCCGCTCTGGTGGCCTCAGGAAAGGCCAGTCCCCATGCGAGTTTCTCGGGGGGCCTCTCGGGATTCCCCTCACGTCGATGCCGGGCCTAAGACCTTGTGTGGAGTCGGTGCCGGAACCTTAGAATTCCCCTCCAGTGCTGACATGGATCTTGGGGTACTCCTGGAGTCTCCCCCAGGGGAGTCAGTCCTCGTCTCGAGTGGGGGCATGCACGTGCGCTTTCCTCCCGAGCTGTAGCAGCAGTGTCACGCTTCCCGTGGCGGGGATCAAGGGATCTGTGGCTTTCCCTCGCGGCTTTCCCACAAGGTTTTCCCAAGAGGCTTTCCCACAGGGCTGTCCCAAGTGCCACCGTGGTGTGAGTCGATCTTCAGCTTGAAAGTCGAGGCAGTGCAGGGAAAACAGGTTTCCCTGGAATGGACTGAGACATCTGGGGGACTCTGGGAATGGTGGCACGACCCTGGAGTTCCTCTCGCCTTTCCTGTGGAGAGCGCCTCCACTGGAGATGCGACGGGAACGCCGGGAATTCTTTCCCGACCATGCAGGGAAAGGATCCCTCCTCTCGAGCTAGGAGGCGAAAACGGGGGCTCCTCTGGATGTGTTCAGGACTCTCGTGCTTCTCTTGAGTGGAGACGGGTATGTCGGGGAACTTGCTGAGTTCCAACAATGGTGTGAAGGACCCTTTGTAGGTTCCAGAGTTTAGGTGTGATAAGCCTCGAGACGCCTCAGCAGAATTGGCTTCATCTCGCCTGGAGGGGAGAACCTCCTGGATTTTCTCGTGTTGGGCAGCTCTTCTCGACTTACGACGGGGACCTCAGGGACCCGCTCTGGTGGCCTCAGGAAAGGCCAGTCCCCATGCGAGTAATACGGGTCCTCTAGGTCCTCCTCTACCGTCGATGCCGGGGCCTAAGACCTTGTGTGGAGTCGGTGCCGGAACCTGAGGATTCCTCTCCAGTGCTGACATGGATCTTGGGTACTTCTGGAGTCTCCCCAGGGGAGTCAGTCTTCGTCTTGTGTGGGGACATGCACGTGCGCTTTCCTCTTGAGCTGTAGCAGCAGTGTCACGCTTCCTTCGCGGGGATCAAGGATCTGTGTCTTTCCCTCGAGCTTTCCCACCAGGCTTTCCACGAGGCTTTCCCACAGGGCTGTCCCACGTGCCACCATTGTGTGTGTCGATCCTCGGCTTGAAAGTCGAGGCAGTGCAGGGAAAAAAGTTTTTCCTGGAATGGACTGAGACATCTGGGGGACTCTTGGAATGGTGGCCCGACCCTGGAGTTCCTCTCGCCTTTCCTGTGGAGAGCGCCTCCTCTTGAAATGCGACGGCAACGCCGGGGATTCTTTCCCGAACACAGTGAAAGGATCCCTCCTCTCGAGATAGGATGCGGAAACGGGGCTCCTCTGGATGTGGGCAGAACTCTCGTGCTTCCTCTCGAGTGGAGACGGGTATGTCGGGGAACTTCTTGAGTTGCAGCAAGGGTGTGAAAAACCCTTTCGAAGTTCCAGAGTTTTAGGGTGTGATTAGCCTCGAGATGCCTCAGAGGAAATGGGCCTCATTTAGCCTGGAGGGGAGAACCTCCTGGATTTTCTCGAGTTGCAGCAGGTGCTCTCGACTTACGACGGGGACCTCAGGGACCCGCTCTGGTGGCCTCAGGAAAGGCCCTCCCCATGCGAGTTGCTCGGGGACCTCACGGGATTCCTCTCCCGTCTATGCCGGGGCCTAAGATCTTGTGTGGAGTCGGTGCCGGAACCTGAGCATTCCTCTCCAGTGCTGTGG
>NW_017211044.1:0-1974 GCF_001704415.2 Capra hircus
AACTTCTTGAGTTGCAGCAAGGGTGTGAAGGACCCTTTGGAAGTTCCAGAGGTTAGGTATGATTTGCCTTGAGAAGCCTCAGGGCAAATGGCCCTCATCTCGCCTGGAGGGAGAACCTCCTGGATTTTCTCGAGTTGCGGCAGGTGCTCTCGACTTACGACCGGGACCTCAGGGACCCGCTCTGGTGGCCTCAGGAAAGGCCAGTCCCCATGCGAGTTGCTCGGGTGCCTCTCGGGAATCCTCTCCCTTCGATGCCGGGGCCTAAGACCTTTCGTGGACGTCGGTGCCGGAACCTGAGCGATTCCTCTATAGTGCTGACATGGATCTTGGCGGTACTTCTGGAGTCTCCCCAGGAGAGTCAGTCCTCGTCTGGATGGGGGCATGCACGTGTGCTTTCCTCCCGAGCTGTAGCAGCAGTGTCGCGCTTCCCTTCGCGTGGATCAAGGGATCTGTGGCTTTCCCTCCAGGCTTTCCCACGAGGCTTTCCCACGAGGCTTTCCCACTCGGCTGTCCCACATGCCACCGTGGTGAGTCGATCCTTGGCCTTGAAAGTCGAGGCAGTGCAGGGAAAACAGGTTTCCCTGGAATGGACTGAGACATATGGGGGTATCTGGGAATGGTGGCACGACCCTGGAGTTCTCTCGCCTTTCCTGTGGAGAGCGCCTCCTCTTGAGATGCGACGGGAACGCCGGGAATTCTTCCCCACCATGCAGGGAAAGGATCCCTCCTCTCGAGCAAGGATGCGGAAACGGGTCTTCTCTGGATGTGGGCGGGACTCTCGTGCTTCCTCTCGAGTAGAGACGGGTATGTCGGGGGAACTTCTTGAGTTGCAGCAAGGGTGTGAAGCGACCCTTTGGAAGTTCCAGATGTTAGATGTGATTAGCCTCGATACGCCTCAGCGGAAATGGCCTCATCTCGCCTGGAGTTGAGAACCTCCTGGATTTTCTCGAGTTGCGGCAGGTGCTCTCGACTTACGACGGGGACCTCAGGGACCCGCTCTGCTGGCCTCAGGAAAGGCCAGTACCCATGCGAGTTGCTCGGGGGCCTCTCGGGATTCCCCTCCCGTAGATGCAGGCGCCTAAGATCTTGTGTGGAGTCGGTGCCGTAACCTGAGGATTTCTCTCCAGTGCTGACATGGACCTCGGTACTTCTGGAGTCTCCCCAGGGGAGTCAGTCCTCGTCTCGAGTGGGGGCTTGCACGTGCGCTTTCCTCCCGAGCTGTAGCAGCAGTGTCATGCTTCCCTTCTGTTGGATCAAGGGATCTGTGCCTTTCCCTCGAGGCTTTCCCACGAGGCTTTCCCACAGGGCTGTCCCACGTGCCACCGTGGTGTGAGTCGATCCTCGGCTTGAAAGTCGAGGCAGTGCAGGGAAAGCAGGTTTCCCTGGAATGGACTGAGATATCTGGGGGGACTCTGGGAATGGTGGCACGACCCTGGAGTTCCTCTCGCCTTTCCTATGGAGAGCGCCTCCTCTTGAGATGCGACGCGGGAAAGCCGGGAATTCTTTTCCCGACCACGCAGGGAAAGGATCCCTCCTCTCGAGCTAGGAGGCAGAAACGGTTCTCCTCTGGGTGAGGGCGGGAATCTCGTGCTTCCTCTCGAGTGGACACGGGTATGTCGGGGAATTTCTTGAGTTGCAGCAAGGGGTGTGAAGGACCCTTTGGAAGTTCCAGAGGTTAGGTGTGATTAGCCTCGAGACGCCTCAGCGGAAATGGGCCTCATCTCGCCTGGAGGGGAGAACTTCCTGGATTTTCTCGAGTTGCGGCAGTGTTTCTTGACTTACGACGGCGGACCTCAGGGACCTGCTCTGGTGGCCTCAGGAAAGGCAAGTCCCCATTCGAATTGCACGCAGGCCTCTCAGGATTCCTCTCCCTTCGTTGCCGGTCCTAAGATCTTGTGCGGAGTCAGTGCCGGAACCTGAGGATTCCTCTCAAGTGCTGACATGGATCTTGGGGTACTTCTGGAGTCTCCCCTA
>NW_017211045.1:0-1972 GCF_001704415.2 Capra hircus
TTTTCCCTGCACTGCCTCGACTTTCAAGCGAGGATCGACTCACACCACGGTGGCACGTGGGACAGCCCTGTTGGAAAGCCTCGTGGGAAAGCCTCGTGGGAAAGCCAATGGAAAGACACAGATCCTTGATACACGCGAAGGGAAAGCGACACTGCTGCTACAGCTCGAAAGGAAAGCGCACGTGCATGCCCCCACTCGAGACGAGGATTGACTCCCCTGGGGAGACTCCAGAAGTACCCCAAGATCCATGTCAGCACTGGAGAGGAATTCTCAGGTTCCGGGCACCGACTCCTCACAAGATCTTAGGCCCCGGCATCGACGGGTGAGGAATCCCGAGAGGCCCCGAGCAACTCGCATGGGAATGGCCTTTCCTGAGGCCACCAGAGCGGGTCCCTGAGGTCCCCTTCGTAAGACGAGAGCACCTGCCGCAACTCGAGAAAATCCAGGAGGTTCTCCCCTCCAGGCGAGATGAGGCCCATTTCCGCTGAGGCGTCTCGAGGCTAATCACATCTAACCTCTGGAACTTCCAAAGGGTCCTTCACACCCTTGCTGCAACTCAAGAAGTTCCCCGACATACCCGTCTCCACTCGATAGGAAGCCCGAGAGTCCTGCCCACATCCAGAGGAGCCCCGTTACCGCCTCCTAGCTCGAGAGGAGGGATCCCTTCCCTGTGTGTTCGGGAATGAATTCCCGGCATTCCCGTCGCATCGCAAAAGGAGGCGCTCTCCACAGGAAAAGCGAGAGGAACTCCAGGGTCATGCCACCATTCCCAGAGTCCCCCAGATGTCTCAGTCCATTCCAGGGAAAACTGTTTTCCCTGAACTGCCTCGACATTCAAGCCGAGGATCGACTCACACCACAGTGGCACGTCGCACAGCCCTGTGGGAAAGCCTCCTTGGAAAGCTTCGTGGGAAAGCCTCGAGGGAAAGCCACAGATCCCTTGATCCACTAGGAAGAGAAGCGCGAAACTGCGGCTACAGCTCGGGAGGAAAGCGCACGTGCATGCCCCACTCGACACGAGGACTGACTCCCCTGGGGAGACTCCAGAAGTATCCCAAGATCCATGTCAGCACTGGAGAGGAATCCTCAGGTTCCCCGGCACCGACTCCACAAAGATCTTAGGCCCCGGCATAGACGGGAGAGGAATCCCGAGAGGTCCCGAGAAACTCGCATGGGGACTGGCCTTTCCTGAGGCCACCAGAGCGGGTCCCTGAGGTCCCCGTCGTAAGTTGAGAGCACTTTCCGCAACTTGAGAAAATCCAGGAGGTTCCCTTCCAGGCAAGATGAGGCCCATTTCTGCTCAGGCGTCTCGAGGGCTAATCACACCTAACCTCTGGAACTTCCAAAGGGTTCTTCACACCCTTGCTGCAACTCAAGAAGTTCCCGACATACCCGTCTCCACCTGAGAGGAAGCACGAGAGTTCTGCACACATCCAGAGGAGCCCCGTTTCCGACTACTAGCTCGAGAGGAGGGATCCTTTCCCTGCGTGTGGGGAAAGAATTTCCCGGCGTTACCGTCGCAACTCAAGAGGAGGCGCTCTCCACAGGAAAGGCGAGAGGGAACTCCAGGGTCGTGCCACCATTCCCAGAGTCCCCCAGATGTCTCAGTCCATTACAGGGAAACCTGTTTTCCTGCACTTCCTCGACTTTCAAGCCGAGGATCGACTCACACCACGGTGGCACGTGGGACAGCCCTGTGGGAAAGCCTGTGGGAAAGCCTCGAGGGAAAGCCCCTGATCCTTGATCCACGTGAAGGGAAGCGTGACACTGCTGCTAGAGCTCGGAGGAGAGCACACGTGAATGCCCCACTCGAGACGAGGACTGACTCCCCTGGGGAGACTCTAGACGTACCAAAAGATTCATGTCAGCACTGGAGAGGTATCCTCAGGTTCCGGCACCAACTTCACACAAGATCTTAGGCCCCGGCATCGACGGGAGAGCGGAATCCGAGAGGCCCCCGAGCAACTCGCAT
>NW_017211046.1:0-1971 GCF_001704415.2 Capra hircus
CAGGAAGGAGCAGGCAGCAGGAGCCTGGGCGAGTCGCCACTGGCGCCTTTCTTGCCTCAGCTCCAATCCTGCCTTGCCTTTGCACTTAGTCCCAGTCCTCCTTAAGGAGAGCTTAGGGGCTGGTGGGTTGCACACTGCCAATGGGCGCTCCAGCCAGTGAGAATTCTGTCAGAGGGAAGGAAGGGCAACTGCAGGGCTCCTCCAGCGGTTGCTTGGCCGCCCAGATTCAGCGCCACACGGAGAGCACCAGGCTCCCAGGCCCTGGCTGGGGTTTTCAGCCCGCACACACGGAGGCTGATTCCTTGGGTGCCCAGAAAGTGTATGACAGACGTAGGTTCCCTAGCACTCTCCTCCCAGCAGAACATGTGCAGTGTTTTGGGGGCCTGATCCTGCGTGTCTGGGTTTCCTGCCCACAGCCCCAACTCAGGGAAGCAGCCCCTGAGGCCAAGACCTGCTGGAGGAGCCCTGCGCCCCCGCCTGATAGGCGAGTGCACAGCCAGCAGGGAAGCGAGCCTCCTCGGGGAAGAGGAGGCAGCAAGTCCCCGTCAAGCTGAAATCCCTGCTTACACGAAGCTAAGTGCGACTCCAGTACGGCAGATCTCTAGCTCTGTTCAGAGGGCCCGATCTGGCAGAGTTCCTGGCACCAAGATGCTCTGCCATAGGCGAGCCTTGCGCCAGACTTGCCTTGCTTTAAGGCTCCCTCCCCAGGAAGGAGCAGGCTGTGTGAGGCTCGGAAACGCCACTGGCGCCTTCCTGGCTTCAGCTCTACCCCTGCCTTGCCTTTGCACTTAGGTCCCAAGCGTCCTTGAGGAGGGCTTAGGGGCTGGTGGGTTGCACACTGCCAAGGGCTCCAGCAGTGAAAGCTCTGTCAGAGGGAAGCGAAGGGCAACAGCAGGGCTCCTTCAGCGGTTCCTTGGCCGCCCAGACAAAGCTCCGCACGGAGAGCACCAGGTTCCAAGGGCCCCTGGCTGGGTTTTGCATCCCCACACTCCCAGAGGCTGACTCCGTGGGTGCCTAGAAAGTGTGTGAGAGACGTAGGTTCCCTAGCACTCTCCTCCCCAGCAGAGACATGTGCAGGTGGTTGGGGCCTTATCCTGCGTGTCTGGGTTCCCGCCCACAGCCTCCAACTCAGGGGAAGCAGCCCCTGAGGCAAGACCTGCTGGAGGAGCCCTGCGCGCCCGCCTGATAGGCGAGAGCACAGCCAGCAGTGTAGCGAGCCTCCTCGGGAGAAGAGGAGGCAGCCGAGCCCAGTCAAGAGGAAAGCCCTGCTTGCACGGAGCTAAGTGGGCCTCCAGTACGGCAGAGCTCTAGCTCTGCTCAGAGCCCCGATCTGGCAGAGTTTCTGTGCGCGAGGCTGCTCGGCCGGGGCTCGCCTTGCCCAGACTTGCCTTGCTTTTAGGCTCCCTCCCCAGGAAGGAGCTGTCTGAGCAGGAGCCTGGGAGACGCCACTGGTGCCTTCCTTGCCTCAGCTCCAATCCTGCCTTGCCTTTGCACATAGGTGCCAGGCGTCGTTGGGAGGGCTTAGGGGGTGTGGGTTGCACACTGCCAAGGGCTTCAGCAGTGAGAGCTCTGTCAGAGGGAAGGGAAGGGCAACTGCAGGCTCCTCCAGCGGTTTCTAGGCCGCCTAGAATCAGCGCCGCACCGAGAGCACCAGGCTCCAGGGCCCCTGGCTGGGGTTTCAGCCCCGCACACACGGAGGCTGATTCCTTGGGTGCCCAGAAATGTATGACAGACGTAGGTTCCCTAGCACTCTCCTCCCCAGCAGAGACATGTGCAGGTGTTTGGGGCCTGATCCTGCGTCTGGGTTCCTGCCCACAGCCCCAACTCAGGGGAAGCAGCCCCTGAGGCAAGACCTGCTGGAGGAGCCTGCGCCCCCGCCTGATAGGCCGAGTGCCACAGCCAGCAGGGAAGCGAGCCTCCTCGGGGGAAGAGGAGGCCAGCCCAGCCCCGTCAAGTTGAAAAGCCCTGCTT
>NW_017211047.1:0-17705 GCF_001704415.2 Capra hircus
AGTGCTGACATGGACCTTGAGGTACTTCTGGAGTCTCCCAGGGGAGTCAGTCCTCGTCCGATAGGTGGCATGCACGTGCGCTTTCCTCCCGAGCTGTACAGCAGTGTCACGTTCCCTTCCCGTGGATCAAGGGATCTGTGGCTTTCCCCTGGAGGCTTTCCACGAGGCTTTCCCACAAGCTTTCCCACATGGTTGTCCCACGTGCCACCGTGATGTGAGTCGATCCTGCTTGAAGTCGGAGGCAGTGGCAGGGAAAACAGGTTTCCCTGGAATGGACTGAGACATCTTGGGGACTCTGGGAATGGTGGCACGACCCTGGAGTTCCTCTCGCCTTTCCTGTGGAGAGCGCCTCCTCTTGAGATGCGACGGGAACGCGGGAATTCTTTCCGACCACGCAGGATCCCTCCTCTCGAGCTAGGAGGCGGAAACGGGGCCCTCTGGATGTGGGCGGGACTCTCGTGCTTCCTCTCGAGTGGAGACGGGTATGTCGGGAACTTCTTGAGTTGCAGCAAGGTGTGAAGGACCCTTTGGAAGTTCCAGAGATTAGGGTGATTAGCCTCCAGTCGCCTCAGCGGAAATGGGCCTCATCTCGCCTGGAGGGGAGACTCCTGGATTTTCTCGAGTTGGGCAGGTGCTGTCGACTTACGACGGGGACCTCAGGGACCGCTCTGGTGGCCTCAGGAAAGGCCAGTCCCCATGCGAATTGCTCGGGCCTCTCGGGATTCTCTCCCGTCGATGCCGGGGCCTAAGACCTTGTGTGGAGTCGGTGCCGGAACCTGAGGATTCCTCTCAGTGCTGACATGGATCTGGGTACTTCTGGAGTCTCCCCAGGGGAGTCAGTCCTCGTCTCGAGTGGGGCATGCACGTGCGCTTTCCTCCCGAGCTGTAGCAGCAGTGTCACGCTTCCCTTCGCATGGATCAAGGGATCTGTGGCTTTCCCTCGAGGCTTTCCCAGAGCTTTCCCACGAGGCTTTCCTACAGGGCTGTCCCACGTGCCACCGTGGTGAGAGTCGATCCTCGGCTTGAAAGTCGAGGCAGTGCAGGGAAAACAGGTTTCCCTGGAATGGACTGAGACATCTGGGGACTCTGGGAATGGTGGCACGACCTGGAGTTCCTCTCGCCTTTCCTGTGGAGAGCGCCTCCTCTTGAGATGCGACGGGAATGCCGGGAATTCTTTCCCGACCACGCAGGGAAAGGATCCCTCTCTCGAGCTAGGAGGCGAAACGGGGCTCCTCTGGATGTGGGCGGGACTCTCGTGCTTCCTCTCGAGTGGAGACGGGTATGTCGGGGAACTTCTTGAGTTGCAGCAAGGGTGTGAAGGACCCTTTGGAAGTTCCAGAGGTTAGGTGTGATTAGCCTCGAGACGCCTCAGCGGAAATGGGCCTCATCTCGCCTGGAGAGAACCTCCCTGGATTTTCTCGAGTTGCGGCAGGTGCTCTCGACTTACGACGGGGACCTCAGGGACCCGCTCTGGTGGCCTCAGGAAAGGCCAGTCCCATGCGAGTTTCTCGGGGGCCTCTGGATTCCTCTCCCGTCGATGCCGGGGCCTAAGACCTTGTGTGGAGTCGGTGCCGGAACCTGAGGATTCCTCTCCAGTGCTGACATGGATCTTGGGGTACTTCTGGAGTTTCCCCAGGGGAGTCAGTCCTCGTCTCGAGTGGGGCATGCACGTGGCTTTCCTCCGAGCTGTAGCAGCAGTGTCACGCTTCCCTTCGCGTGGATCAAGGGATCTGTGGCTTTCCCTCGAGGCTTTCCCACGAGGCTTTCCCACAGGCTTTCCCACAGGGCTGTCCCACGTGCCACCGTGGTGTGTGTCGATGTCGATCCTCGGCTTGAAAGTCGAGGCAGTGCAGGGAAAAAAGTTTCCCTGGAATGGACTGAGACATCTGGGGACTCTGGGAATGGTGGCACGACCCTGGAGTTCCTCTCGCCTTTCCTGTGGAGAGCGCCTCCTCTTGAGATGCGACGGGAACGCCGGGAATTCTTTCCCGACCACGCAGGGAAAGGATCCCTCCTCTCGAGCTAGGGCGGAAACGGGGCTCCTCTGGATGTGGGCGGGACTCTCGTGCTTCCTCTCGAGTGGAGACGGGTATGTCGGGAACTTCTTGAGTTGCAGCAAGGGTGTGAAGGACCCTTTGGAAGTTCCAGAGGTTAGGTGTGATTAGCCTGGAGACGCCTCAGGAAATGGGCCTCATCTCGCCTGGAGGGGAGAACCTCCTGGATTTTCTCGAGTTGCGGCAGGTGCTCTCGACTTACGACGGGGACCTCAGGGACCCGCTCTGGTGGCCTCAGGAAAGGCCAGTCCCCATGCGAGTTGCTCGGGGGCCTCTCGGGATTCCTCTCCCGTCGATGCCGGGCCTAAGACCTTGTGTGGAGTCGGTGCCGGAACCTGAGGATTCCTCTCCAGTGCTGACATGGATCTTGGGGTACTTCTGGAGTCTCCCCAGGGGAGTCAGTCCTCGTCTCGAGTGGGGCATGCACGTGCGCTTTCCTCCGAGCTGTAGCAGCAGTGTCACGCTTCCCTTCGCGTGGATCAAGGGATCTGTGGCTTTCCCTCGAGGCTTTCCCACGAGGCTTTCCCACGAGGCTTTCCCACAGGGCTGTCCCACGTGCCACCGTGGTGTGAGTCGATCCTCGCTTGAAAGTCGAGGCAGTGCAGGGAAAACAGGTTTCCCTGGAATGGACTGAGACATCTGGGGGACTCTGGGAATGGTGGCACGACCCTGGAGTTCCTCTCGCCTTTCCTGTGGAGAGCGCCTCCTCTTGAGATGCGACGGGAACGCCGGGAATTCTTTCCGACCACAGGGAAAGGATCCTCCTCTCGAGCTAGAGGCGGAAACGGGCTCCTCTGGATGTGGGCGGGACTCTCGTGCTTCCTCTCGAGTGGAGACGGGTATGTCGGGGAACTTCTTGAGTTGCAGCAAGGGTGTGAAGGACCCTTTGGAAGTTCCAGAGGTTAGGTGTGATTAGCCTCGAGACGCCTCAGCGGAAATGGGCCTCATCTCGCCTGGAGGGGAGAACCTCCTGGATTTTCTCGAGTTGGCAGGTGCTCTCGACTTACGACGGGGACCTCAGGGACCTCTGGTGGCCTCAGGAAAGGCCAGTCCCATGCGAGTTGCGGGGCCTCTCGGGATTCCTCTCCCGTCGATGCCCTAGACCTTGTGTGGAGTCGGTGCCGGAACCTGAGGATTCCTCTCCAGTGCTGACATGGATCTTGGGGTACTTCTGGAGTCTCCCAGGGGAGTCAGTCCTCGTCTCGAGTGGGGCATGCACGTGCGCTTTCCTCCGAGCTGTAGCAGCAGTGTCAGCTTCCCTTCGCGTGGATCAAGGGATCTGTGGCTTTCCCTCGAGGCTTTCCCACGAGGCTTTCCCACAGGGCTGTCCCACGTGCCACCATGGTGTGAGTCGATCCTCGGCTTGAAAGTCGAGGCAGTGCAGGGAAAACAGGTTTCCTGGAATGACTGAGACATCTGGGGGACTCTGGGAATGGTGGCATGACAGGGAGTTCCTCTCGCCTTTCCTGTGGAGAGTGACTCCCGAGAATTCTTTCGCTATCCAGGGAAAGGATCCTCCTGCGAGCTATGAGACGGAAACGGGGCTCCTCTGGATGTGGGCGGATCTCTCGTGCTCTCTCGAGTGGAGACGGGTATGTGGGGAACTTCTTGAGTTGCAGCAAGGGTGTGAAGGACCCTTTGGAAATTCCAGAGCTTAGGTGTGATTTCGAGACGCCCAGCGGAAATGGCCTCATCTCTCCTGGAGGGACAACCTCCTGGATTTTCTCAAGTTGCGGCACGTGTCTCGACCTTACGGGGACCTCAGGGAGCTCTGTTGGCCTGAGGAAAGCCAGTCCCATGCGAGTTGCACGGGGCTCAGGATTCCTCCCGTCGATGCCGGGCCTAAGACCTTGTTTGGAGTCGGTGCCAGAGGATTCCTCTCCAGTGCTGACATGGATCTTTGGTACTTCTGGAGTCTCCCAGGGGAGTCAGTCCTCGTCTCGAGTGGGGACATGCACGTGCGCTTTCCTCCCGAGCTGTAGCAGCAGTGTCACGCTCCTTGGCGATTGGATCATGGTATCAGTGGCTTTCCTGAAGGCTTTCCCTCGAGGCTTTTCCATGAGGCTTTCCAGGGCTGTCCCACGTGCCACCGGGGTGTGAGTCGATCCTCGGCTTGAAAGTCGAGGCAGTGCAGGGAAAACAATTTCCCCTGGAATGGACTGAGACATCTGAGGGAATCTGGGAATGGTGGCACGACCTGGAGTTCCTCTCGCCTTTTCTGTGGAGAGCGCCTACTCTTGAGATGCGACGGGAATGCGGAAATTCTTTCCCGACCGCGGCAGGGAAGGATCCCTTCTTTCGAGCTATGAGGTGGAAACGGGGCTCCTCCTCATGTGGGAGGGACTCTCGTGCTTCCCGAGTGGAGACGGGTATGTCGGGAACTTCTTCAGTTGCAGCAAGGGTGTGAAGGACCCTTTGGCAGTTCTAGAGGTTAGGTGTGATTAGCCCGAGATGCCTCAATGGAAATGGGCCTCATCTCGCCTGGAGGGGAGAAACTCCTGGATATTCTCGAGTGCGGCAGGTGCTCTAGACTTACCATGGGGACCTCAGGGACCCACTCTGGTGGCCTCAGGAAATTCCAGTCCCCATGCGAGTTCCTCGGGCCTCTCGGATTCCTCTCCCGTCGATGCCGGGGCCTCAGACCTTACGTAGAGTCGGTGCTGTAACCTGAGGATACCTCTCCAGTGCTGACATGGATCTTGGTGTACTGCTGGAGTCTCCCCAGGGGAGTCAGTCCTCGTCTCGGTTGAGGGCATGCACGTGCACTTTCCTCCCAGCTGTAGCAGCAGTGTCGTGCTTCCCTTCGCGTGGATCAAGGGATCTGTGGCTTTCCCTCGAGGCTTTCCTTTCCCACGAGGCTTTGCCACACGGCTGTCCCACGTGCACACAGTGGTGTGAGTCGATCCTCGGCTTGAAAGTCGAGTCAGTGCGGGGAAACAGGTTTCCCTGGAATGGACTGAGACATCTGGGGACTCGGAGAATGGTGGCATGTCCGTGGAGTTCCGCTCGCCTTTCCTGTGGAGAGCGCCTCCTCTTGAGATGCGACGGGAACGCCGGGAATTATTTCCCGACCTCGCAGGGAAAGGATTCCTCCTCTGGAGCTAGGAGGCGGAAACGGGTCTCCTCTGGATGTGGACGGGACTCTCCTGATTCCTCTAGAGTGGAGACGGGTATGTCGGGGAACTTCTTGAGTTACAGCAAGGGTGTGAAGGACCTTTGGAAGTTCCAGAGTTTAAGTGTGCTTAGCCTTGAGATGTGTCAGCGGAAATAGGCTTCATTTTGCCTGGAGGGGAGAACATCCTTGATTTTCTCAGTGACGGCAGGTGCTCTCGACTTACGACTGGGACCGCAGGGACCCGCTCTGGTGGCCTCAGGAAAGGCCAGTCAAGATCCAAGACAGCACTGGAGCATCAGGAGAGGCTCCCGAGCAATTCGCATGGGGACTGGCCTTTCCTGAGGCCACCAGAGCGGGCCCTGAGGTCCCCGTCGTAAGTCGAGAGCACCTGCCGCAACTCGAGAAAATCCAGGAGGTTCTCCCCTCCAGGCGAGATGAGGCCCATTTCGCTGAGGCGTCTCGAGGCTAATCACACCTAAACTCTGGAACTTCCAAAGGGCCTTCACACCCTTGCTGCAACTCAAGAAGTTCCCCGACATACCCGTCTCCACTCGAGAGGAAGCACGAGAGTCCCGCCACATCCAGAGGAGCCCCGTTTCCGCCTCCTAGCTCGAGAGGAGGGATCCTTTCCCTGCGTGGTCGGGAAAGAATTCCCGTTCCGTCGCATCTCAAGAGGAGGCGCTCTCCACAGGAAAGGCGAGAGGAACTCCAGGGTCGTGCCACCATTCCCAGAGTCCCAGATGTCTCAGTCCATTCCAGGAAACCTGTTTTCCCTGCACTGCCTCGACTTTCAAGCCGAGGATCGACTCACACCACGGTGGCACGTGGGACAGCCCTGTGGGAAAGCCTCGTGGGAAAGCCTCGAGGGAAGCACAGATCCCTTGATCCACGCGAAGGGAAGCGTGACACTGCTGCTACAGCTCGGGAGGAAAGCGCACGTGCATGCCCCACTCGAGACGAGGACTGACTCCCCTGGGGAGACTCCAGAAGTACCCCAAGATCCATGTCAGCACTGGAGAGGAATCCTCAGGTTCCGGCACCGACTCCACACAAGGTCTTAGGCCCCGCATCGACGGGAGAGGAATCCGAGAGGCCCCGAGCAACTCGCATGGGGACTGGCCTTTCCTGAGGCCACCAGAGCGGGTCCCTGAGGTCCCCGTCGTAAGTCGAGAGCACCTGCCGCAACTCGAGAAAATCCAGGAGGTTCTCCCCTCCAGGCGAGATGAGGCCCATTTCCGCTGAGGCGTCTCGAGGCTAATCACACCTAACTCTGGAACTTCCAAAGGGTCCTTCACACCCTTGCTGCAACTCAAGAAGTTCCCCGACATACCCGTCTCCACTCGAGAGGAAGCACGAGAGTCCCGCCCACATCCAGAGGAGCCCCGTTTCCGCCTCCTAGCTCGAGAGGAGGGATCCTTTCCCTGCGTGGTCGGGAAAGAATTCCCGGCGTTCCCGTCGCATCTCAAGAGGAGGCGCTCTCCACAGGAAAGGCGAGAGGAACTCCAGGGTCGTGCCACCATTCCCAGAGTCCCCAGATGTCTCAGTCCATTCCAGGGAAACCTGTTTTCCCTGCACTGCCTCGACTTTCAAGCCGAGGATCGACTCACACCACGGTGGCACGTGGGACAGCCCTGTGGGAAAGCCTCGTGGGAAAGCCTCGAGGGAAAGCCACAGATCCCTTGATCCACGCGAAGGGAAGCGTGACACTGCTGCTACAGCTCGGGAGGAAAGCACGTGCATGCCCCACTCGAGACGAGGACTGACTCCCTGGGGAGACTCCAGAAGTACCCAAGATCCATGTCAGCACTGGAGAGGAATCCTCAGGTTCCGGCACGACTCCACACAAGGTCTTAGGCCCCGCATCGACGGAGAGGAATCCCCGAGAGGCCCCCGAGCAACTCGCATGGGGACTGGCCTTTCCTGAGGCCACCAGAGCGGGTCCCTGAGGTCCCCGTCGTAAGTCGAGAGCACCTGCCGCAACTCGAGAAAATCCAGGAGGTTCTCCCCTCCAGGCGAGATGAGGCCCATTTCCGCTGAGGCGTCTCGAGGCTAATCACACCTAACTCTGGAACTTCCAAAGGGTCCTTCACACCCTTGCTGCAACTCAAGAAGTTCCCCGACATACCCGTCTCCACTCGAGAGGAAGCACGAGAGTCCCGCCCACATCCAGAGGAGCCCCGTTTCCGCCTCCTAGCTCGAGAGGAGGGATCCTTTCCCTGCGTGGTCGGGAAAGAATTCCCGGCGTTCCCGTCGCATCTCAAGGAGGCGCTCTCCACAGGAAAGGCGAGAGGAACTCCAGGGTCGTGCCACCATTCCCAGAGTCCCCAGATGTCTCAGTCCATTCCAGGGAAACCTGTTTTCCCTGCACTGCCTCGACTTTCAAGCCGAGGATCGACTCACACCACGGTGGCACGTGGACAGCCCTGTGGGAAGCCTTGGAAAGCCTCGTGGGAAAGCCTCGAGGGAAAGCCACAGATCCCTTGATCCACGCGAAGGGAAGCTGTGACACTGCTGCTACAGCTCGGGAGGAAAGCGCACGTGCATGGCCTCCCCTCGAGACGAGGACTGACTCCCCTGGGGAGACTCCAGAAGTACCCCAAGATCCATGTCAGCACTGGAGAGAAATCCTCAGGTTCCGGAACCGACTCCACACAAGGCCTTGGCCACGGCATCGACGGAGAGGAATCCCGAGAGGCCACGAGCAACTCGCATGGGTCTGGCCTTTCCTGAGGCCACCAGAGCGGGTCCCTGAGTTCCCCGTCCTATGTCGAGAGCACCTGCCTGCAACTCGTGATAATACAGGAGGTTTCTCCCCTCCAGGCGAGATGAGGCCCATTTCCGCTGAGGCGTCTCGAGCTAAACACACCTAACCTCTGGAACTTCCAAAGGGTCCTTCACACCCTTGCTGCAACTCAAGAAGTTCCCCGACATACCCGTCTCCACTCGAGAGGAAGCACGAGAGTCCCGCCCCACATCCAGAGGAGCCCCGTTTCCGCCTCCTAGCTCGAGAGGAGGGATCCTTTCCCTAGCGTGGTCGGGAAAGAATTCCCGGCGTTCCCGTCACATCTCAAGAGGAGTCCGCTCTCCACCGGAGAGGGGAGAGGAACTCCAGGGTCGTGCCACCATTCCCAGAGTCCCCCAGATGATCTCAGTCCATTCCAGGGAAACCTGTTTTCCCTGCACTGCCTCGACCTTCAAGCCGAGGATCGACTCACACCACGGTGGCACGTTGGACAGCCCTGTGGGGAAAGCCTCGTGGGAAAAAGCCTCGTGGGAAAGCCTCGAGGGAAAGCCACAGATCTCTTGATCCACCGCGAAGGGAATCGTGACTCTGCTGCTACAGCTCGAGAGGAAAGCGCACGTTCATGCCCCCACTCCGAGACGAGGACTGACTCCCCTGGGGAGACTCCAGAAGTACCCCAAGATCCATGTCAGCACTGGAGAGGAATCCTCAGGTTCCGGCACCTGCTGGGAGCCCAGTGTGAGGAATCCCGCCCGTGACAAGGTCATGAGGAAGGAAGCTGACATACGCAAGGCTGTGCTCAGACTTCAGGGACCCCTCTGCAAATTCCTAAGCACGTACCCCAACAAAAATCTGCCGGCTTTTGTGCTCTGCTTTTCCACTCTTCTGACATTTTCTGGAAAAAGTCAATTCAGGGCTTTAGTCTTCTGCATTTGAAAGAGTGTTTCAATCCAAAAACCCCTCCGATGGCTGTCTAGCCTGCCTGCAGGACTCTTACAGCTGCGCATGTGATTGTTTGAGGCCTCCTGACCGCAGGAGGCACAGGAAGCTTAAAACATCCTAGGAATGTAGCAGCTTCCGAGGAGTCAAAATCTTTAGAATAGGACTGATTAAAGGTTTCATTTTTTGGGTCAATGCTTGCTGCCAAATTTTCATATCCTTTATTTTTAGATATAGTTGGTATATAGAAAAACAAGTAGTAGACCTGGTATTAGCAACATTAGATCTTTGAGTTAAGTACCTTCTTTGTTATATCCCACTGCCACCTTTGTTCTATAGAGATGTAACTTTAATGCTTTAAGGAGATGCAGATTAAAAAAAAAAACACTTCAGGGGAAACAAAATTAACATTCATTAAGGAAAAGAGCCAAAAAGTGTTAACAAGCCTCTTGTCCAAAAGATAATGTAAATCACCTGAGACCTTTTGTATACAAAATGATATACGGAAAGAATCTGGGTTGCGAACTCTACATAATTTTGTGTTACCCATTGATCTCCGTGTTTTATCAAAAGTATAAAAGGCCTTCTGAACAATAAAGGATGGGGGCCAGTTTCTCGAACTAGTCTCTCGGCCTGGTTTCTTGGGACTCTGGCTCCCCCATGTCTCTCTCTCTCTCTTCTTCTCTCCCCTTCCCTCTCTCTGCTCTTTACTTTAACTTCAGGCTGAATCTCCATCTGGGGCGCGGAGGCTCGCCAGGTCTACTTACTTGCCCCGGCTGTTAAGACCCGCACGAAAGGGAGCTTAAGGCGAGGCACCCTTAGATATTCAATCGGGCGCCGGTGGCCCAACGTAGATGGTGCAAATTCCTTGTCTGGAATTTTATTGGCCTTCCGCGTAAACCAAGCTATTCAGCCCTCTTCCTCCACTTAATCTTCTTACTACACTATAGTTTCTTAATCTAATCTTACATTAATAAACAAACAAGTCTTTCCACGCCAACGCCGTCCACCCTTCGAATTCCCTGGATCCACCGGGGCTGGACCCCGGCAAGTGGTGTCCGGAACAGGCTATTCGAAGGTAGGTTCCTCGGAGCAAAAGCTCCCCCCGGAGCACTCTCTGTTGCTCCCCCCGGAGCACTCTCTGTTGCTCCCCCCGGAGTGACTTAATCACTCCCCCCGGAGTACTTTCGGGTACTCCCCCAGTGTTGAGTGTTCGGGACGGCTAGGACCCCACTCAGGGTGCCGCGGACCCCCCTGTAGGACAGACAGTGGTGAGGACGAGTGGGAAGTGTTCAAGGGTTTAAGAGAAACCTGGTGCTCTAGAGGTTGAAAAGAAACCTGCTATCTTAGGGTTTAAAACAAAACCCCCCTTGGCTAAGGTAAAACCTTTTTGTCAAGGCAGACTTTTCTATAACTCTTAATTTTCTGACACGGGTAACAATGACTCAAAACAATGACACCTCTTTATACAAGTAATTTTGTAACTGTTAAACAAAAAAGACAAATTAAAGATTAAAAGGCTAGTGTTACGAGACCAATGTCCTTGGTTTCCAGAAAAGAGATTTAGATACTTGGATAAAGGTAATAAAACAGCTAAAAACTAATTATACTTTGCATGGGCCTGTAAATGCTTTTGCTCTGTAAAATATTATTACAAATGTTCTGGACCCCCGTCATGAGGCTGTTAGTTAGATAGCCTATGGGAGAGACTATAGCAGTGGATCGTAGTGGGTCTCCACCTATTACGCAGATCATATTTTCTGCCATTGGCAAACAAAAGGAGAGAGACTGTACTCTTCCTCCCGAGGAAGGAGGGTGCTTATAGGACGCAGCGACCGAGCGCCCTGGAGAGCCTCCTCCCCCTCTACACAAACCAAACCTTTAAAAAAGTTGTCTTATTTAAGGCGACCACTGCAACCTCTGCTTGCGCCTCCCAGGGCTTAAGAACTCCCCACTTTATATCCAAAGCCTCCCAGAACATTGCTTAAGTTTGAAAACGATAGTGACAATATTTTTGAGCAAAAGAGCTTTTAAAACAGAGCTTGCTCCTTGCATAAAATCCCCTCAGGAGGGGCCTCACCCAACAAAAAAAAAAAAAAAAAAAGAAAAAGGAAGAAAAACAGAAAAAAAAAGAAAAATATTCGTAATAAAAAGGACTTTACAAATGCAAAATGTTTCTCTTGAGGCCAAATAGAACATTTTTTGCCAAAATGTCTTGCTAAACAGAGATAACAAGCTGTACCAAACAACCCCAGGTAGCTCAGGCCTGGACCTCAGTTCCACCACCTTAATAATAATAGCTCCTGACTCAGATTCCAGTGGCTAGTCCCCTGCCTGAGGACATTGTAAGACTTGTGCTGGGGCATAGCTTGCTTTCTTTTCAAAAAATTTCGGTAGTGTCTTGTGTAGTAAATTCTGATTATACTAAAAAAATTGAAGTTTTGATATCGCCACCTGCTAAAACTGTGCAATTAAAATTAAAAAATAGCACAGCTTTTGCTTTTACCTTATTACCAGACAGAAAAACCAGACAAAAAAGCCCCAGAGGATCTAGATCTAGCTTTTTGGGTGCAAAAAATTGCAGCTTCTAGGCCTTTAAAAATTTTTTAAAGATATAAAATGTCATGGCTGTTAGACAATAGACAAGACGTTTCTTACATTGCTGAGAGACTAGCGCAGCTCCTGGCCAACATATACTACTGAAAAGGAGTTGGTGGGATTAGAAAAGGTGGTATGCAGGATAAAAATGCTATAGAGTAAGAGGTGAGAGAGAGTTTAAAACCTTGGTGAATAGTGAGCTCCCCGTTGCTGGAAGTATTCAAGCAAAGATTAAATGGTTACTTGTCATCTAAAAGGCTATAGACCAGATTTGGGTTATAAAAAGATCATTAAAAAAGCTTTTCTTGCTTCTTATATTTGGGTCTGCCAAAAGTTTTAAAACTGATAATGTCCTTTTTAAAGCTGCTGAGAGATTGTTTACTAACTTTAAATGATTTCCAACAATTATTAGGTGATATTAATTGGATATGCCCACATTTAAAACTGACTTTTGTAGATTTAAAGCCTTTTGTTTGATTGCTGAAAAAAAACAATCCTAATCCCAGTTCTAAGAAAAAGTTGACTAGTGTGACACAGTTGGCTTTCGTTAAAGTGAATGAGGCTTTAAATGATCAGTTAATTAAGATTAATATTGCCAAAAAAGGAGATTAAATTATTCTTGCCACAAAATGTATACCTACAGGATGCTTGTGACAAGAAGGCCCATTGGTTTCCATCTAATGACCCCCCAAAAAATAGTTTTATCTTATCCCAACTTGGTGGAACAATGGCCTCTGCCTAAGAAAAAATTACTGCCATATTAATTTAAAAGATTAATTCAAGCATACTGATTTATTAAATTGTTCAGTAAAGAGCCATCAAAAATTGTAATTCCATATAACAAAAAACAACTTGATGCTTTTCAAATGTTTGATGATTGGCAGATTGCTATAGGAAATTCTTGTGATCAGATCTTGCATCATTTACCCTCACGTGCTTTGTTAATTCAAAAATTAAAAAAGGAGAAATTAAGTATAGTTTTCCCCCATCAGATTTTACAACATGTTCTCTTTGTAATAAGTTAAATGCTGATTCGTTTGGAACAGTAAAATAAAAAGCCATTGGTAAAGCAAAAAGATCTCCAGATAACAAAAAGATCCCGACCCAGAATTTGCTGCGGGTCGAGGAAGTGTTTATATTTTTTCCACAGGGTGCAGATTCGTCAATTTGGATCCCGGACAGACTGATTCGCCACAAAAGAAAAAGGGAACTTCTCTGCCGCCACCGCCGCGGGAAACAGCCGTGCACCAAAAGCTGCGGGCGGGGCCAGCCTGACTGACGGAACCCAGTGCACCGCACTCGCAGCCCCGTAACAGCGCCAGTGTCAGAGGGCGGGGTGAAGGCCACTGCTCCCACCGGCAGAAGAGGCAAAAGAAACATCAAGATCCCGGCGGGACTAACAGCTGCTGCAGCGCAAACTCCAACCAGAAAATGACTCTATTTACTCTATTTTGGCTTGTCTATCCTCTCCTTATGTTCTTCTTTTCACCAATGATTCCAGAAAACTTAACGTACCTAATGTAGCGACTTGTGAACCATGGATGTTTTCATCTTGTTTAACTCCTCAAAGTAATGTCTGCTCTTTTGTGGTTTTAAAGATGTCCTGTAACTGTAACAACTTATTGATATGATAATTATGTTCTTGCTGTGTTACAATAACTGTTATTGTTACTATGGCAGCGGTCATTGACTCAACAAGTGTAAATGCCCAATATGTTAAAAAAATCAAGTTTTAGGTGTTTTGGAACAGCTCAGATATTAGTTTAGACTTAGGGAAACTGCATAACCAGATTCAGACCTTGGAACACTCCCGATTAGATTTTACCACCGCAGGAGAAGCCAATGACTTTTTCCACACTTTCTCTAACTTCATTTCTGGAAAGACTATTCTGTCTACTCTTTATAATCTTGCTCCTCGTAATCATTCTTCCCTGTATTGTCTAGATTCTTCGGCAGAGCATTCGGAATCTCGCGACCGAACTGCACCTGATTTTAAACATAAATAATTAATTATTTAAAATAAAAAAGGGTGAGATGCTGGGAGCCAGTGTGAGGAATCCCGCCCGTGACAAGGTCATGAGGAAGGAAGCTGACATACGCAAGGCGTGCTCAGACTTCAGGGACCCCTCTGGCAAATTCCTAAGCACGTACCCCAACAAAAATCTGCCGGCTTTTGTGCTCTGCTTTTCCACTCTTCTGACATTTTCTGGAAAAAGTCAATTCAGGGCTTTAGTCTTCTGCATTTGAAAGAGTGTTTCAATCCAAAAACCCCTCCGATGGCTGTCTAGCCTGCCTGCAGGACTCTTACAGCTGCGCATGTGATTGTTTGAGGCCTCCTGACCGCAGGAGGCACAGGAAGCTTAAAACATCCTAGGAATGTAGGCAGCTTCCGAGGAGTCAAAATCTTTAGAATAGGACTGATTAAAGGTTTCATTTTTTGGGTCAATGCTTGCTGCCAAATTTTCATATCCTTTATTTTTAGATATAGTTGGTATATAGAAAAACAAGTAGTAGACCTGGTATTAGCAACATTAGATCTTTTGAGTTAAGTACCTTCTTTGTTATAATCCCACTGCACCTTTGTTCTATAGAGATGTAACTTTAATGCTTTAAGGAGATGCAGATTAAAAAAAAAAACACTTCAGGGGAAACAAAATTAACATTCATTAAGGAAGAGAGCCAAAAAGTGTTAACAAGCCTCTTGGTCCAAAAGATAATGTAAATCACCTGAGACCTTTTGTATACAAAATGATATACGGAAAGAATCTGGGTTGCGAACGCTACATAATTTTGTGTTACCCATTGATCTCCGTGTTTTTATCAAAAGTATAAAAGGCCTTCTGAACAATAAAGGATGGGGCCAGTTTCTCGGACCAGTTTCTCGAACTAGTCTCTCGGCCTGGTTTCTTGGGACTCTGGCTCCCCCCATGTCTCTCTCTCTCTCTTCTTCTCTCCCCTTCCCTCTCTCTGCTCTTTACTTTAACTTCAGGCTGAATCTCCATCTGGGGCGCGGAGGCTCGCCAGGTCTACTTACTTGCCCCGGCTGTTAAGACCCACACGAAAGGGAGCTTAAGGCGAGGCACCCTTAGATATTCAATCGGGCGCCGGTGGCCCAACGTAGATGGTGCAAATTCCTTGTCTGGAATTTTATTGGTCCTTCCGCGTAAACCAAGCTATTCAGCCCTCTTCCTCCATCTTGAATCTTCTTACTACACTATAGTTTCTTAATCTAATCTTACATTAATAAACAAACAAGTCTTTCCACGCCAACGCCGTCCACCCTTCCGAATTCCCTGGATCCACCGGGGCTGGACCCGGCAGGCACCGACCTCCAACACAAGGTCTTAGGCCCTGGCATCGACTGGGAGAGGTATCCCGAGAGGCCCCCGAGCAACTCGCATGGGGACTGGCCTTTCCTGAGGCCACCAGAGCGGGTCCCAGTGGTCCCCGTCGTACAGGCGAGAGCACGTACCGACAACTCGAAAAAATCCAGGAGATTCTCCCCTCCAGGGGAGATGAGGCCCATTTCCGCTAAGGCGTCTCGACTCTAAACACACCTAACCTCTGGAATTCCAAAGGATCCTTCACACCCTTGCTGCAACTCAAGAAGTTCCCCAACATACCCGTCTCCACTCGAGAGGAAGCACGAGAGTCCCGGCCATATCCAGAGGAGCCCCGTTTCCGCCTCCAAGTTCGAGAGGAGGGATCCTTTTCCTGCGTGGATCGGGAAAGAATTCCCGGCGTTCCCGTCGCATCTCAAGAGGAGGCGCTGCTCCACAGGAAAGGCGAGAGGAACTCCAGGGTCGTGCCACCATTCCCAGAGTCCCCCAGATGTCTCAGTCCATTCCAGGGAAACCTGTTTTCCCTGCACTGCCTCGACTTTCAAGCCGAGGATCGATCTCACACCACGGTGGCACGTGGGACAGCCCTGTGGGAAAGCCTCGTGGGAAAGTCTCATGGGAAAGCCTCGAGGGAAAGCCACAGATCCCTTGATCCACGCGAAGGGGAGCGTGACACTGCTGCTACAGCTCGGGAGGAAAGCGCACGTGCATGCCCCACTCGGGACGAAGGACTGACTCCCCTGTGGAGACTCCAGAAGTACCCCAAGATCCATGTCAGCACTGGAGAGGAATCCTCAGGTTCATGGCACCGACTCCACACAAGGTCTTAGGCCCCGGCATCGACAGGGAGAGGAATCCCGAGAGGCCCCCGAGCAACTCGCATGGGGACTGGCCTTTCCTGAGGCCACCAGAGCGGGTCCCTGAGGTCCCCGTCGTAAGTTGAGAGCACCTGGCCCAACTCGAGAAAATCCAGGAGGTTCTCCCCTCCAGGCGAGATGAGGCCCATTTCCGCTGAGGCGTCTCCGAGGCTAATCACACCTAACCTCTGAACTTCCAAAAGGGTCCTTCACACCCTTGCTGCAACTCAAGAAGTTCCCCGACATACCCGTCTCCACTCGAGAGGAAGCACGAGAGTCCCGCCCACATCCAGAGGAGCCCCGTTTCCGCCCTCCTAGCTCGAGAGGAGGGATCCTTTCCCTGCGTGGTCGGGAAAGAATTCCCGGCGTTCCCGTCGCATCTCAAGAGGAGGCGCTCTCCACAGGAAAGGCGAGAGGAACTCCAGGGTCGTGCCACCATTCCCAGAGTCCCCCAGATGTCTCAGTCCATTCCAGGGAAACCTGTTTTCCCTGCACTGCCTCGACTTTCAAGCCGAGGATCGACTCACACCACGGTGGCACGTGGGACAGCCCTGTGGGAAAGCCTCGAGGGAAAGCCACAGATCCCTTGATCCACGCGAAGGGAAGCGTGACACTGCTGCTACAGCTCGGGAGGAAAGCGCACGTGCATGCCCCCACTCGAGACGAGGACTGACTCCCTGGGGAGACTCCAGAAGTACCCCAAGATCCATGTCAGCACTGGAGAGGAATCCTCAGGTTCCGGCACCGACTCCACACAAGGTCTTAGGCCCCGGCATCGACGGGAGAGGAATCCCGAGAGGCCCCGAGCAACTCGCATGGGGACTGGCCTTTCCTGAGGCCACCAGAGCGGGTCCCTGAGGTCCCGTCGTAAGTCGAGAGCCTGCCGCAACTCGAGAAAATCAGGAGGTTCTCCCCTCCAGGCGAGATGAGGCCATTTCCGCTGAGGCGTCTCAGGCTAATCACACCTAACCTCTGGAACTTCCAAAGGGTCCTTCACACCCTTGCTGCAACTCAAGAAGTTCCCCGACATACCCGTCTCCACTCGAGAGGAAGCACGAGAGTCCCGCCCACATCCAGAGGAGCCCCGTTTCCGCCTCCTAGCTCGAGAGGAGGGATCCTTTCCCTGCGTGGTCGGGAAAGAATTCCCGGCGTTCCCGTCGCATCTCAAGAGGAGGCGCTCTCCACAGGAAAGGCGAGAGGAACTCCAGGGTCGTGCCACCATTCCCAGAGTCCCCCAGATGTCTCAGTCCATTCCAGGGAAACCTGTTTTCCCTGCACTGCCTCGACTTTCAAGCCGAGGATCGACTCACACCACGGTGGCACGTGGGACAGCCCTGTGGGAAAGAAAGCCTCGTGGGAAAGCCTCGAGGGAAAGCCACAGATCCCTTGATCCACGCGAAGGGAAGCGTGACACTGCTGCTACAGCTCGGGAGGAAAGCGCACGTGCATGCCCCACTCGAGACGAGGACTGACTCCCCTGGGGAGACTCCAGAAGTACCCCAAGATCCATGTCAGCACTGGAGAGGAATCCTCAGGTTCCGGCACCGACTCCACACAAGGTCTTAGGCCCGGCATCGAGGGAGAGGAATCCCGAGAGGCCCCGAGCAACTCGCATGGGGACTGGCCTTTCCTGAGGCCACCAGAGCGGGTCCCTGAGGTCCCGTAAGTCGAGAGCACCTGCCGCAACTCGAGAAAATCCAGGAGGTTCTCCCTCCAGGCGAGATGAGGCCCATTTCCGCTGAGGCGTCTCGAGGCTAATCACACCTAACCTCTGGAACTTCCAAAGGGTCCTTCACACCCTTGCTGCAACTCAAGAAGTTCCCCGACATACCCGTCTCCACTCGAGAGGAAGCACGAGAGTCCCCCACATCCAGAGGAGCCCCGTTTCCGCCTCCTAGCTCGAGAGGAGGGATCCTTTCCCTGCGTGGTCGGGAAAGAATTCCCGGCTTTCCGTCGCATCTCAAGAGGAGGCGCTCTCCACAGGAAAGGCGAGAGGAACTCCAGGGTCGTGGCCACATTCCCAGAAGTCCCCCCCCAGTTTGCTCAGTCCTATTTCCA
>NW_017211048.1:0-1969 GCF_001704415.2 Capra hircus
TTCATCTACCTCCTTAGAACAGATTCAAATGTATTCTTTTTAATGGCTGAGTAATATTCCATTGTGTATATGTACCACTGCTTTCTTATCCATTCATCTGCTGATGGACATCTAGGTTGCTTCCATGTCCTGGCTATTACAAAAGTGCTGTGATGAACATTGGGGTACACGTGTCTCTTTCAATTCTGGTTTCCTTGGTGTGTATGCCTCAGAAGTGGATTACTGGTCATATTTCCAGTTTTTAAAGTAATCTCCACACTGTTCTCCATAGGGCTGTACTAGTTCGCATTCCACCAACAGTGTAAGAGGGTTCCCTTTTCTCCACACTCTCTCTCAGCATTTATTGCTTGTAAACTTTTGGATCGCAGTCAATCTGACTGGCATGAAATGGTACCTCATTGTGGTTTTGATTTGCATTTCTCTGATAATGAGTGATGTTGAACATCTTTTCATGTGTTTGTTAGCCATCTGTATGTCTTCTCTGGAGAAATAACTGTTTAGTTATTTGGCCCATTTTTTGGATTGGGTCATTTATTTTTGTAGAATTGAGCTGCAGGAGTTGCTTGTATTTTTGAGATTAATTCTTTGTCAGTTGCTTCATTTGCTATTATTTTCTCCCATTCTGAAGGCTGTCTTTTCACCTTGCTTAGAGTTTCATTTGTTGCGCAGAAGCTTTTAATTTTAATTAGGTCACATTTGTTTATTTTTGCTTTTATTTCCAATATTCTGGGAGGTGGGTCATAGAGGGTCCTTCTGTGATTTATGTCAGAGAGTGTTTTGCCTATGTTCTCCTCTAGGAGTTTTATAGTTTCTGGTCTTATGTTTAGATCTTTAATCCATTTTGAGATTATTTTTGTATATGGTGTTAGAAAGTGTTCTAGTTTCATTCTTTTACAAGTGGTTGACCAGTTTTCCCAGCACCACTAGGTAAAGAGATTATCTTTTCTCTGTTGTATATTCTTGCCTCCTTTGTCAAAGATAAGGTGTCCACAGGTGCATGGATTTATCTCTGGGCTTTCTGTTTTGTTCCTTGATCTATATTTCTGTCTTTGTGCCAGTACCATACTGGCTTGATGACTATGGCTTTGTAGTAGAGCCTGAAGTCAGGCATGTTGATTCCTCCAGTTCCATTCTTCTTTCTCAAGATTGCTTTGGTTATTCGAGGTGTTTTGTATTTCCATACAAATAATTATTTGTTCTAACTCTGTGAAAAACACTGTGATAGCTTGATAGGGATTGCTTGAATCTATAGATTCCTTTGGTTAGTATACTCATTTTCACTATATTGATTCTTCCAATCCATGAACACGGTATGTTTCTCCATCTATTAGTGTCTTCTTTGATTTCTTTCACCAGTGTTTTATAATTTTCTACATATAAGTCTTTTGTTTCTTCAGGTAGATATATTCCTAAGTATTTTATTCTTTTCATTGAAATGGTGAATGGAATTGTTTCCTTAATTTCTCTATTTTTCATCGTTAGTGTATAGGAATGCAAGGGATTTCTGTGTGTTGATTTTATATCCTGCAACTTTACCATATTCATTGATTAGTTCTAGTAATTTTCTGGTGGAGTCTTTTAGGGTTTTCTATGCAGAGGATCATGTCATCTGCAAACAGTGAGAGTTTTACTCTTTTCCAATTTGGATTCCTTTTATTTTTTTTATGTCTCATTGCTGTGGTCAAAACTTAGAAAACTATGTTGAATAGTAGTAGTGAAAGTGAGCACCCTTGCCTTGTTCCTGGCTTTAGGGGAAATGCTTTCAATTTCTCACCATTGAGGATGTTTGCTGTGGGTTTGTCATATATAGCTTTTATTATGTTGAGGTATGTTCCTTCTATTCCTGCTTTCTGGAAGGTTTCTATCATAAATAGATGTTGAATTTTGACAAAGGCTTTCTCTGCTGCTACATTTTAAATGCAGACCCCTAGGAAGTGGTGCCAGTCCTATCCAGGAAGTTTTTTTTGTG
>NW_017211049.1:0-1963 GCF_001704415.2 Capra hircus
TCATCGGCTTGAAAGTCGAGGCAGTCCAGGGAAACAGGTTTCCCTGGAATGGACTGAGACATCTGGGGGACTCTGGGAATGGTGGCGTGACCTGGAGTTCCTCTCGCCTTTCCTGTGGAGAGTGCCTCCTCTTGAGATGCGACGGGAACGCCGGGAATTCTTTCCCGACACGCAGGGAAAGGATCCCTCCTCTCGAGCTAGGAAGCGGAAAAGGCGCTCCTAAGGATGAGGGCGGCACTCTCGTGCTTCCTCTCGAGTGAGACGGGTATGTCGGGGAACTTCTTGAGTTGCAGCAAAGGTGTGAAGGACCCTTTGAAAGTTCCAGAGTTTAGGTGTGATAAGCCTCGAGACTCCTCAGCGGAAATGGGGCCTCATCTCGCCTGGGGGAGAACCTCCTGATTTTCTCGAGTTGCCGCAGGTGCTCTCGGATTCCGACGGGGACCTCAGGGACACGCTCTAGTGCCCTCAGGAAAGGCCCGTCCCCATGCGAGTTGCTCGTGGGCCTCTAGCGATTCCTCTCCCGTCTATGCCGGGGCCTGAGACATTGTGTGGAGTCGGTGCCGGAACCTGAGGATTCTCTCCAGTTCTGACATGGATCTTGGGGTACTTCTGGAGTCTCCCAGGGGAGTCAGTCCTCGTCGCGAGTGTGGCGTGCACGTGTGCTTTCCTCCCGAGCTTTAGCAGCAGTGTCACGCTTCCCTTTGCGTGGATCCAGGGATCTGTGGCTTTCTCAGTAGGCTTTCCCACGAGGCTTTCCCACTAGGCTTTTCACAGGGCTCTCCCACGTGCCACCGAGTTCTGAGTCGATCCTCGGCTTGAAAGTCGAGGCATTGCGGGGAAAACAGGTTTCCCTGGAATCGACTGAGACATCTGGGGGCTCTGGAATGGTGGCACGACCCTGAGTTCTCTCGCCTTTCCTTTGGAGAGCGCCTCTTCTTGAGATGGGATGGGAACGCCGGAAATTCTTCCCGACCACGAGGGAAAGATCCTCCTCTCGAGCTATGAGGCTGAAACGGGGCTCTTCTGGTTGTGGGCGGGACTCTCGTGCTTCCTTTTCGAGTGGAAACGGGTATGGGGAACTTCTTGAGTTGCAGCAATGGTGTGAAGGGCCCTTTGGAAGTTCCAGAGGTTAGGTGTGATTAGCCTCGAGATGCCTCAGCGCAAATGGGTCTCATCTCGCCTGGAGGGGAGAACCTCCTGGATTTTTTTCGAGTTGCGCCAGGTGCTCTCGACTTACGACGGGACCTCAGGGACCCGCTTTGGTGGCCTCAGGAAAGGCCACTCCCATGCGAGTTGCTCGGGAGCCTCTCGTGATGTCTCTCCCTCTCCAATGCTGTCTTGGATCTTGACTGGCCTTTCCTGAGGCCACCAGAGCGGGTCCCTGCGGTCCCCATTGTAAGTCGAGAGCACCTGCCGCAACTGGAGAAAATCAAGGATGTTTCTCCCCTCCAGGCAAAATGAAGCCTATTTCCGCTGACACATCTCAAGGCTAAGCACACTTAAACTCTGGAACTTCCAAAGGTCCTTCACACCCTTGCTGCAAATCAAGAAGTTCCCGACATACCCGTCTGCACTTAAGAGGAAGCACGATAGTTCCGCCCACATCCAGAGGAGCCCCGTTTCCGCCTCATAGCTCGAGAGGAGGGATCCTTTCCTTCGAGGTCGGGAAAGAATTCCCGGCGTTCTCGTCGCATCTCAAGAGGAGGCCGCTCTCCACAGGAAAGGCGAGAGGAACTCCAGGGACATGCCACCATTCTCCGAGTCCCCCAGATGTCTCAGTCCATTCCAGGGAAACCTGTTTCCCGCACTGACTCGACTTTCAAGCGAGGATCGACTCACACCACTGTGGCACGTGGGACAGCCCTGTGGCAAAGCCTCGTGGGAAAGCCTCGTGGGAAAGCCTCGAGGAAAGCCACAGATACCTTGATCCACGAGATGGGAAGCGCGACACTGCTGCTACCGC
>NW_017211050.1:0-1962 GCF_001704415.2 Capra hircus
TCCTTCCTTGGAGCCCTAACGCAGTACAGCCTAGCAAACTGCTTGAAAATCCATCCTGTTGCTGTTTTCTTCCCTCTGACAGAGCGAGCTTTGCTCCCCATTTTGGGATTTCAGAAGCAAGGTGGTGGCCTGCAACTCCTTGCCTGGGGTCCATTGGAGGTGCAAGTGCCCTCGACCAGGTGACCCCAGCATGACACCTGGCCCCCTCAGACACACTCCCGCAGCCTGCTTCCCCATGGGCAGGACTGCCTCTCACCTAGGAATGTGTTTGCAAGGCCCAGGAAAACTGCAGGGAGACACAAGGCCCTGATTCTGGAATTGAGTCTGTTGGAACAGGCCTGCAGGTCTTCTGTCTAACAGCCAAACACTTGCTGCAAGATACAGGCCTGAAAACACACTCTTGGGCTGCCTTTCCTTCCTCCAAGGAAGAGAGTTTTCTCAGCCTCCTGTGGCTGAGAGTCACACAGGGCTGAAAAGCACTTGCTGGGAGATATTTTTTCATTGGCCATGGCCCCTGAGGCCCTGTGCTCAGGGAGGCTCCCTCCCTCCCAGGGAAAGTCAAAGGAAGCTCCAAACGGCTGTTCAATCATGTTTCTGAGAAGTCATTGCCAAGGCAGGTTTCTAAGAAGTTTCAAGGGTCCCAAGGAGAGAGGGGTCTAGAATTCTCAAGGAGGAAGGAAGGACAAACTGTTTTTCCCTCTACATTCCTTAGGGATTATATAACAATCATGCATCCTTCTTGAGGACGGTCTCTGGAAAAAACCTTCTGGCTAATCCTGTTATCTTAAAATGTCAATTATGGGAGTAGGTCTAGTGAGTCTTTACAACCT
The DNA here is from genome assembly GCF_001704415.2 of Capra hircus. Lineage (NCBI taxonomy): Eukaryota > Metazoa > Chordata > Mammalia > Artiodactyla > Bovidae > Capra > Capra hircus. Next base: position 831 of record NW_017211050.1, read on the forward strand.
CCAGACATTCTTTTGTTCGTTGTCATAACTTATTGGAGAGTATATAACTCCATTACTAACACTAGCAAGGGGTACGCTTTCTGCCCTTGTGATGTCTCTGTCAGAAGCTTTCTCTATCTCCTTTATCCTTTAATAAAACTCTATTGCCACAAAAGCTCTGAGCAATCAAGCCTCGTCTTGGGCCCTGGATTGAATTCTTCTCCTCCATAAGCCAAGAATCCCAGCATCTTTTCGTGGTTCAGCAACAATATTTCATTTCCTCTGCAGGAGAGAGCTAGTGAGCTTAGGTCTGTCTGGAACATTCTTGAATCCTGTGGGGAAAATATCCTGTGCACACATCTGGATACTGGGCCTAGAGGCCAAAATTCGCATTTCTTTTCCCGGGGAGCCCTAACGTGGTGTGACTTAGCAAACTGCTTGAAAATCCATCCCATTGCTGTTTTCCTCCTTCTGACAGAGCTAGCTTTGTTCCCTGCTTTGGGATGTCTCAACCGAAGGGCCGGTCCATAGCTACTGCCGGGCCCATTGGATGTGCAAGGTGCCCTCGACTTGACCCTAGCATGGCACTCAGCCCGCTCAGACACACTCCCGAGGCTTCTTTCTCATGGGAAGCACTGCTCCAACCTAGAATGTGTCGCAATGCTTGGAAAGTGCAGTGAGACACACAGCCCTGACTCTGCAATTGAGGCCCTCAGAGCAAGCCTGCAGCTCTGATGTCTGAGAAGCAAAACACTTGCTGCAAAGAGAGGCCTGAAAACACACTCTCTGTGGATGACTTTCCTTCCTCTAAGGAAGATAGTTTTCCCAGTCTCCTGCTTCCTGAATGTCACACAGCTGGAATGCGCTTGCTTGGAGGTCGTGATTCAGTGGCAATGACCCCTGAGGCCCTTTGCCCAGGGAGGCTCCCACACTCACAGGCAAATCAAAGCAACTTTCAAAGTGAGTCAGCTCTTCACATCAAGTGGCCAAAGTATTGGAGTTTCAGGTTCAGTATTAGTCCTTCCAATGTATATTCAGACCTGATTTCCTTTAGGATGGGAGTGTTGCGTCTCCTTGTAGTCTAAGCGACCTTACAAGGCATCTTCTCCAACACCACAGTTTCAAAAGCATCCAATTTTCAGCTGTCACTTTC
>NW_017211051.1:0-1961 GCF_001704415.2 Capra hircus
GGGGACTCTGGAGTGGTGGCATGACCTGGAGTTCCTCTGGCCTTTCCTGTGGAGAGCGCCTCCTCTTGAGATGCGACGGGAACGCCGGGAATTCTTTCGCGACCACGCAGGGAAAGGATCCCTCCTCTCGAGCTAGGAAGCGGAAAAGGGGCTCCTAAGGATGAGGGCGGGACTCTCGAGCTTCCTCTCGAGTGGAGACGGGTATGTCGGGGAACTTCTTGAGTTGCAGCAAGGGTGTGAAGGACCCTTTGAAAGTTCCAGAGATTAGGTGTGATAAGCCTCGAGACTCCTCAGCGGAAATGGGCCTCATCTCGCTTGGAGGGGATAACCTCCTGGATTTTCTCGAGTTGCCGCAGGTGCTCTCGGCTTACGACGGGGACCTCAGGGACCCGCTCTAGTGCCCTCAGGAAAGGCCCGTCCCCATGCGAGTTGCTCGTGCGCCTCTAGCGATTCCTCTCCCGTCTATGCCGGGGCCTGAGACCTTGTGTGGAGTCGGTGCCGGAACCTGAGGATTCCTCTCCAGTTCTGACATGGATCTTGGGGTACTTCTGGAGTCTCCCAGGGGAGTCAGTCCTCGTCGCGAGTGTGGCGTGCCCGTGCGCTTTCCTCCCGAGCTATAGCAGCAGTGTCACGCTTCCCTTTGCGTGGATCCAGGGATCTGTGGCTTTCTCTGTAGGCTTTCCCAAAGGCTTTCCCACTAGGCTTTTCACAGGGCTGTCCCACGTGCCACCGAGGTCTGAGTCGATCCTCGGCTTGAAAGTCGAGGCATTGCGGGGAAAAGAGGTTTCCCTGGAATCGACTGAGACATCTGGGGGCTCTGGGAATGGTGGCACGACCCTGAGTTCCTCTCGCCTTTCCTGTGGAGAGCGCCTCTTCTTGAGATGCGACGGGAACGCCGGAAATTCTTTCCCGAGCACGCAGGGAAAGGATCCCTCCTCTCGAGCTATGAGGCTGAAACGGGGCTCTTCTGGTTGTGGGCGGGACTCTCGTGCTTCCTTTCGAGTGGAAACGGGTATGTCGGGGAACTTCTTGAGTTGCAGCAAGGGTGTGAAGGGCCCTTTGGAAGTTCCAGAGGTTAGGTGTGATTAACCTCGAGATGCCTCAGCGCAAATGGATCTCATCTCGCCTGGAGGGGAGAACCTCCTGGATTTTCTCGAGTTGCGCCAGGTGCTCTCAACTTACGACGGGGACCTCAGGGACCCGCTTTGGTGTCCTCAGGAAAGGCCAGTCACCATGCGAGTTGCTCGAAGCCTCTCGTGATGTCTCTCCCTCTCCAGTGCTGTCTTGGATCTTGACTGGCCTTTCCTGAGGCCACCAGAGCGGGTCCCTGCGGTCCCGTCGTAAGTCGAGAGCACCTGCCGCAACTCGAGAAAATCAAGGATGTTCTCCCCTCCAGGCAAAATGAAGCCTATTTCCGCTGACACATCTCAAGGCTAAGCACACTTAAACTCTGGAACTTCCAAAGGGTCCTTCACACCCTTGCTGCAAATCAAGAAGTTCCCCGACATACCATCTCCACTCAAGAAGGAAGCACGATAGTTCCGCCCACATCCAGAGGAGCCCGTTTCCGCTCATAGCTCGAGAGGAGGGATCCTTTCCCTGGGAGGTCGGGAAGAATTCCCGGCGTTCCCGTCCCATCTCAAGAGGAGGCGCTCTTCACAGGAAAGGCGAGAGGAACTCCAGGGACATGCCACCATTCTCCGAGTCCCTAGATGTCTCAGTCCATTCCAGGGAAACCTGTTTCCCGCGCTCTGACTCGACTTTCAAGCCGAGGATCGACTCACACCAACTGTGGCACGTGGGACAGCCCTGTGGCAAAGCCTCGTGGGAAAGCCTCGTGGGAAAGCCTCGAGGGAAAGCCGCAGATCCTTGATCCACGCGAAGGGAAGCGCGACACTGCTGCTACAGCTCGGGAGGAAAGCACACGTGCATGCCCCCACTCGAGACGAGGACTGACTCCC
>NW_017211052.1:0-1955 GCF_001704415.2 Capra hircus
ATCTCGCATGGGGACTGGCCTTTCCTGAGGCCACCAGAGCGGGTCCCTGAGTCCCAGTCGTAAGTCGAGAGCACCTGCGCAACTCGAGAAAATCCAGGAGGTTCTCCCCTCCAGGCGAGATGAGGCCCATTTCCGCTGAGGCGTCTGGAGGCTAATCGCATCTAACATCTGGAACTTCCAAAGGGTCTTTCACTCCTTTACTGCAACTCAAGAAGTTCCTCGACAAATCCGGTCTCGACTCGAGAGGAAGCACGAGATTCCCGCCCACATCCAGCAGAGACCCGTTTCCGCCTCCTAGCTCGAGAGTAGGGATCCTTTCCCTGCGTGGTCGGGGAAAGAATTCCCGGCGTTCCTTCGCATCTCAAGAGGAGGCCCCTCCACAGGAATTGAGAGGAACTCCAGGGTTGTGCCACCATTCCAGAGTCCCCCAGATGTCTCAGTCCATTCCAGGGAAACCTGTTTTCCCTGCACTGTCCCGACTTTCTAGCGGGGTTGGACTCACACCACGGTGGCACGTGGGACAGCACTGTGGAAAGCCTCGTGGGAAAGCCTTGATGGAAAGCCACAGATCCCTTGATCCACACGAAGGAAGCGCGACACTGCTGCTACAGCTCGGTAGGAAAGTGCACGTGCATGCCCCCACTCGAGACGAGGACTGACTCCCCTGGGGAGACTCCAGAAGTACCCCAAGATCCATGTCAGCACTGGAGAGGAATCCTCAGGTTCCGGCACCGACTCCACACAAGATCTTAGGCCCCTGCATCGACGGAGAGGAATCCGAGAGAGGGCCTCGAGCAACTCGCATGGGGACTGGCCTTTCCTGACGCCACCACAGCGGGTCCCTGAGGTTCCCGTCGTAAGTCGAGAGCACCTGCCGCAACTCGAGAAAATCCAGGAGGTTCTGCCCTCCAGGCGAGATGAGGCCCATTTCCGCTGAGGCGTCCTGAGGGCTAATCACACCTAAACTCTGGAACTTCCAAAGGGTCCTTCACACCCTTACTGCAACTCAAGAAGTTCCTCGAAAAACCGGTCTCCACTCGAGAGGAAGCACGAGAGTCCCGCCCACATCCAGCGGAGACCCGTTTCCGCCTCCTAGCTCGAGAGGAGGGATCCTTTCCCTGCCTGGTCGGAAAAAAATTCCCGGCGTTCCGCTCGCATCTCAAGAGGAGGCGCTCTCCACAGGAAAGTCGAGACGAACTCCAGTGTCATGTCAATATTCCCAGAGTCCTGCCAGAAGTCTCAGTCCATTCCAGGGAAACTGTTTTCCCTGCACTGCCTCGACTTTCAAGTCGAGGATCGACGCACACCAAGGTGGCACGTGGGACAGCCCTGTGGGAAAGCCTCGTGGGAAAACCTCGTGGGAAAGCCTCGAGGGAAAGCCCCAGATCCCTTGATCCACGCCAAGGGAAGCGCGACACTGCTGTTACAGCTCGGGAGGAAAGCGCACCTGCATGCCCCACTCGAGACGAGGACTGACTCCCCTGGGGAGACTCCAGAAGTACCCCAAGATCCATGTCAGCACTGGAGAGGAATACTCAGTTTCCGGCACCGATTCCACACAAGGTCTTAGGCCCGGCTTCGACGGGAGAGGAATCGAGAGGCCCCGAGCATCTCGCATGGGGACTGGCCTTTCCTGAGGCCACCAGAGCGGGTCCCTGAGGTCCCAGTCGTAAGTCGAGAGCACCTGCCGCCAACTCGAGAAAATCCAGAAGGTTCTCCCTCCAGGCGAGATGAGGCCCCATTTCCACTGAGGCGTCTGGAGGCTAATCACATCTAACATCTGGAACTTCCAAGGGTCATTCACTCCTTTACTGCAACTCAAGAAGTTCCTCGACAAACCGGTCTCCGCTCGAGAGGAAGCACGAGATTCCCGCCCACATCCAGCAGAGACCCGTTCCGCCTCCTAGCTCGAGAGTAGGATCCTTCCCTGCGTGGTCGGGGAAAGAATTCCCGGC
>NW_017211053.1:0-1951 GCF_001704415.2 Capra hircus
TGCTCTCGACTTATGACGGGGACCTCAGGGACACGCTCTGGTGCCTCAGGAAAGGCCAGTCCCCATGTGAGAAGCTCGGGGCCTCTTGGGATTCCTCTCCGTCGATGCTGGGGCCTAAGACATTTGTGTGGAGTCAGTGCCAGAACCTGAGGATTCCTCTCCAGTGCTGACATGGATCTTGGGTACTTCTGGAGTCTCCCCAGGGGAGTCAGTCTTCGTCTCAAGTGGGGGGCATGCACGTGCGCTTTCCTCCCGAGCTGTAGCAGCAGTGTCGCGCTTCCCTTCGCGTGGATCAAGGGATCTGTGGCTTTCCCTCGAGGCTTTCCAACGAGGCTTTCCCACAGGGCAGTCCCACGTGCCACCGTGGTGTGAGTCGATCCTCGACTTGAAAGTCGACGCAGTGCAGGGAAAATAGGTTTTCCTGGAATCGACAGAGACATCTGGGGGACTCTGGGAATGGTGGCATGACCCTGGAGTTCCTCTCGCCTTTCCTGTGGTGAGCGCCTCCTCTTGAGATGCGACGGGAACGCCGGGAATTCTTTCCGACCACGCAGGGAAATGATCCCTCCTCTCGAGCTAGGAGGCGGAAACGGGGCTCCTCTGGATGTGGGCGGACTCTCATGCTTCGTCTCGAGTGGAGACGGGTATGTCGGGGAACTTCTTGAGTTGCGGCAAGGGTGTGAAGGACCCGTTGGAAGTTCCAGAGGTTAGGTGTGACTAGCCTCGAGACGCCTCAGCGGAAATGGGCCTCATCTCGCCTGGAGGGGAGAACCTCCTGGATTTTCTCGAGTTGCGGCAGGTGCTCTCGACTTACGACGGGGACCTCAGGGACCCGCTCTGGTGGCCTCAGGAAAGGCCAGTCCCATGCGAGTTGCTCGGGGGCCTCTCGGGATTCCTCTCCCATCGATGCTGGGGCTAAGACCTTGTGTGGAGTCAGTTCCGGAACCTGAGGATTCCTCTCCAGTGCTGACATGGATCTTGGGGTACTTCTGGAGTCTCCCCAGGGGAGTCAGTCCTCTACTCGAGTGGGGGCATCCACGTGCGCTTTCACCCGAGCTGTAGCAGCGATGTCCCGCTTCCCTTCGCGTGGATCAAGGGATCCGTGGCTTTCCATCGAGGCTTTTCCCACGAGGCTTTCCCACGAGTCTTAACCACAGGGCTGTCCCACGTGTCATCGTGCTGTGGGTCGATCCTCGGCTTGAATTTTGTGGCAGTGCAGGGGAAAACAGTTTTCCCTGGAATGGACTGAGACATCTGGGGGACTCTGGGAATGGTGGCACGACCCTGGAGTTCCTCTCGCCTTTCCTGTGGAGCCCACCTCCTCTTGAGATGCGAGGAGAACGCCGGGCTTTCCCGAACACGCAGGGAAAGGATCCCTCCTCTCAAGCTATGAGGCGGAAACGGGGCCCCTCTGGATGTTTACGGTACTCTCGTGCTTCCTCTCGAGTGGAGACGGGTATGTCGGGGAACTTCTTGAGTTGCAGCAAGGGTGTGAAAGAACCTTTGGAGTTCCAGAGGTTTAGGTGTGATTAGCCTCGAGACGCCTCAGCAGAAATGGGCTCATCACACCTGGAGGGGAGAACCTCCTGGATTTTCTCGAGTTGCGGCAGGTGCTCTCGAATTACGACGGGGACCTCAGGGACCCGCTCTGGTGGCCTCAGGAAAGGCCAGTCCCCATGCGAGTTGCTCCGGGGCCTCTCGGGATTCCTCTCCCGTCGATGAAGGGGCCTAAGACTTTTGTGGAGTCGCTGCCGGAACGTGAGGATTCCTCTCCTTTGCTGACATGGATTTGGATACTTCTGGGTTCTCCCCAGGGGAGTCAGTCCTCGTCTCGAGTGGGGCAGGCACGTGCGCTTTCCTCCCGAGCTGTAGCAGCAGTGTCACGCTTCCCTTCGCGTGGATCAAGGGATCTGTGGCTTTCCCTCGAGGCTTTCCTACGAGGCTTTCCACA
>NW_017211054.1:0-1947 GCF_001704415.2 Capra hircus
GGGAATTCTTTCCGACACGAGGGAAGGATCCCTCTCTCTAGCTAGGAGGCGAAACGGGGCTCCTCTGGATGTGGGCGGGACTCGTGATTCCTCTCGAGTGGAGATGGGTATGTCGGGGAACTTCTTGAGTTGCAGCAAGGGTGTGAAGGACCCTTTGGAAGTTACAGATGTTAGATGTGATTAGCCTCGAGACGCCTCAGCGGAAATGGGCCTCATCATCGCCAGGAGGGGAGAACCTCCTGGATTTTCTCGAGTTGCGGCAGGTGCTCTCGACTTACGACGGGGACCTCAGGGACCGCTCTGGTGGCCTCAGGAAAGGCCAGTCCCCATGCGAGTTGCTCGGGGCCTCTCGGATTCCTCTCCCGTCGATGCCGGGGCCTAAGAACTTGTGTGGAGTCGGTGCGGAACCTGAGCATTCCTCTCCAGTGCTGACATGGATCTTGGGGTACTTCTGGAGTCTCCCCAGGGGAGTCAGTCGTCGTCTCGAGTGGGGGCATGCAAGTGGCTTTTCCTCTCCGAGCTGTAGCAGCAGTGTCACGCTTCCCTTCGCGTGGATCAAGGATCTGTGGCTTTCCAAGGCTTTTCCAGCTTCCACGAAGGCTTTCCCACAGGCTGTCCCACGTGCCACCCCGTGGTGTGAGTCGATCCTCGGCTTGAAAGTCGAGGCAGTGCAGGGAAAACAGGTTTCCCTGGAATGGACTGAGACATCTGGGGACTCTGGGAATGGTGGCACGACCCTGGAGTTCCCCTCGCCTTTCCTGTGGAGCGCCTCCTCTTGAGTTGCGACGGGAATGCCGGGAATTCTTTCCCCGAACAAACAGGGAAAGGATCCCTCCTCTCGAGCTAGGAGGGGGAACGGGGCTCCTCTGGATGTGGGCGGGACTCTCGTGCTTCCTCTCGAGTGAGACGGGTATGTCGGGAACTTCTTGAGTTGCAGCAAGGGTGTGAAGGGACCCTTTGGAAGTTCCAGAGGTTAGGTGTGATTAGCCTTGAGACACCTCAGTGGAAATGGGCCTCATCTCGCCTGGAAGGGGAGAACCTCCTGGATTTTCTCGAGTTGCGGCAGGTGCTCTCGACTTACGACGGGGCCCTCAGGGACCCGCTCTGGTGGCCTCAAGGAAAGGCCAGTCCCCATGCGAGTTGTCGGGCCTCTCGGATTCCTCTCCCGTCGATGCCGGGGCCAAGGCCTTGTGTGGAGTCGGTTCCGGAACCTGAGGATTTCTCTCCAAGTGCTGACATGGATCTTGGGGTACTTCTGGAGTCTCCCCAGGGGAGTCAGTCCTCGTCTCGAGTGGGGGCATGCACGGTGCGCTTTCCTCCGAGCTGTAGCAGCAGTTCACGCTTCCTTCGCGAGGATCAAGGGATCTGTGGCTTTCCCTCGAGGCTTTTCCACGAGGCTTTCCCACGAGGCTTTCCCACAGGGGTTGTCCCACGTGCCACCGTGGTGTGAGTCGATCTCGGCTTGAAAGTCGAGGCAGTGCAGGGAAAACAGGTTTTCCCTGGAATGGACTGAGACATCTGGGGGACTCTGGGAATGGTGGCACGACCCTGGAGTTCTCTCGCCTTTCTGTGGAGAGCGCCTCCTCTTGAGATGCGACGGGAACGCCGGGATTCTTTCCCGACACGCAGGGAAAGGATCCTCCTCTCGAGCTAGGAGGCGGAAACGGGGCTCCTCTGGATGTGGGCGGGACTCTCGTGCTCCTCTCGAGTGGAGACGGGTATGTCGGGAACTTCTTGAGTTGCAGCAAGGGTGTGAAGGACCTTTGGAAGTTCAGAGGTTAGGTGTGATTACCTTGAGACGCTCAGGGGAAATGGTCCTCATCTCGCCTGGAGGGGAGAACCTCCTGGATTTTCTCGAGTTGCGGGCAGGTGCTCTCGACTGACGGGGACCTCAGGGACCCGCTCTGGTGGCCTCAGGAAAGGCAGTCCCCATGCGAGTTGTTCGGG
>NW_017211055.1:0-1945 GCF_001704415.2 Capra hircus
CAGACTCTAAATCCGATTAATCTCCGCAAGATAAACCATAGTCCACGCATAAAAATTAACAGCACCACTTCCTGGAACTTGCTATGGCATTATCTAAGAGTCCACACAGACCCAGAAAAATGGAGTGTGGCTTCTACTCCAGGCCGTTCACGAAAGGATGGATAGTGCCTGGAACAGGAACAAAGCTGGCCCCATGATGAGTGTCTGGGCCCCTGCTTACTCTCCCTTATGGCAACATCAACCTGCTTTTCTCCTCTTTGTGTCAGAAGTTTAAACCTGCGGCCCCCATGAGGTATATGGGTAGATTTCAGAGGGTCCATGATTTGAATGGGAATATTTTTATCTTTTTGTTTTCAACCTCTTAACTGTCATGTTACATTTCGGTTGTAAGAGCCTCGAAATACTGCAAACATTCATCACTACTTCAAAATTACAGCAGTTATTAGACCTAACACTAGATCTTGTTATTTCCCACATTAATAACGAAACAAATGTACTACTCTAGCAAAAATCTGGGTTAAAAAAAAAATCTGGGGTTATTTTTAGTATTTTGATAGCAGTATTTCAATATAATTCATTTCCTTTGTTATCCTATATATTTCACGTATTTAAAAATATTTTCTGGAAGGAAGGTTACAAGCTTCATCAGTCTTCTAAAGCCTAACTCGTGTCTAACTCTTTGCAACCCCATGGACTGTAGCCTACCAGGTTCTACCATCCATGGGATTTTCCAGGCAAGAATACTGGAGTGGTTTGCCATTTCCTTCTCCAGGAGATCTTCCCAACCCAGGGATTGAACCTGGGTCTCCCACATTGTAGGCAGACACTTTACCATCTGAGCCACCAGGGAAGTCTTAACTCCCACCTTATATCCTATATTAAAGTAGCCAAATCCTTGCACTGATCCTTAGAAAAGTTTTTGCCTGAGGCAACTCTGCAATGTAGATAAGTTTGTCTTCCTTGTCTCCACAATATGCCCTACTCTGCCGGTGTCACTGTGCCTAGCAGTGTTGCCACCTTTAATGCCCTCTGAAGTGCAGGCAGGACAGATTAAACACTGTGATTAGAAACCACTCAGTGGGGCAAAGTGCTGCTTTGTTTTAAATCATCACGTCTACTTCGCCAGAGATCCAGATTTCCAATTGCAACAACTGTTTAAGCGGATACCCTTGTGAGCGGACACACACTGAGAAGTCACCCTCATCCTTGGCTACCCTCTCCAAGGTATTTGCCTCACTAAGCACCCTTCCCCTACCAGAATCGCAGGCTCAGACAGGTTGGCCTTCTCCCACTCCAGGCCCAGAACATTATGAACAGGATCTCATTGGTATGATGTGGGCAACTCCTCTTTTCCTTTTGTTTTGAGATGATAAGGTGAGGGTTTCTGGAAATGTTTACTAAGACACTAAAAGGAAGGGCAGAAACCATGTAGAAAATGCAGAAGTTCAGAATTGAACTTGTCTTCAGAGCAGATTTCTTATCCCAGGGTGACTGCACTCTGGCTTCACACTGATTGGCCTGGCATTGACCATTGGGCACTCAAGCCCCTGTTATTTTCCTCCTTTCTATCTGGCTGGGATGTGAGACTTGGCAACTCTGAACCCTACTCAGAGGGAGTTCATGGTTGGCACAGCTACCAGGTCTGGCAGGAATCAGGGCCTGCCAATGTCAGCTTCCTGACTTGTCGCCAGGTGTGGGCAGAGTGAGAAAAGAAGGGGGCCAATGACAGAATAGAAAAGAAAGCCAACATTTGAGGAGCAGGGAGGGGATCTGGATTCAAGGGAGCAGTATAGAAGCAACAATGGTGGAGAAGAGCCACCCCAAAGAGTCAAGAAATGAGCAGTGTGGGGCCCAGCAAAGTGTCCTTCTCTTTGGTTCCCCCTTAAGGCTACTACTGGTACTGCACCTAGTCCTGCACCAGGGCACAAAAAGCCCTGCACAGGCC
>NW_017211056.1:0-1944 GCF_001704415.2 Capra hircus
GCGCATCTCTCTTGAGATGCGACGGGAAGGCCGGAAATTCTTTCCCGACCATGCAGGGAAAGGATCCCTCCTCTCGAGCTAGGAGCGGAAACCGACTCCACTGGATGTGGGTGGGACTCTCGTGCTTCCTCTCGAATGGAGACGGGTATGTCGGGGAACTTCTTGAGTTGCAGCAAGGGTGTGAAGGACCCTTTGTAAGTTCCAGATGTTAGATGTGATTAGCCTCAAGACGCTCAGCGGAAATGGGCCTCATCTCGCCTGGAGGGGAGAACCTCCTGGATTTTCTCGAGTTTCGACAGGTGCTCTCGTCTTACGTCGGGGATCTCAGGGACCCGCTCTGGTGGCCTCAGGAAAGGCCAGTCCCCATGCGATTGCTCGGGGGCCTCTCCGGATTCCTCTCCCGTCGATGCCGGGGCCTAAGAACTTTTGTGGAGTCGGTGCCAGAACCTGAGGTTTCCTCTCCAGTGCTGACATGGATCTTGGGGTACTTCTGGAGTCTCCCCAGGGAGTCAGTCCTCGTCTCGAGTGGGGGCATGCACCTGCGCTTTCCTCCCGAGCTGTAGCAGCAGTGTCACGCTTCCCTTCTCGTGGATCAAGGGATCTGTGGCTTCCCTTGAGGCTTTCCCTGGAGGCTTTCCCAGAATGTTTTCCCACAGGGCTGTCCCACGTGCCACCGTGGTGTGAGTCGATCCTCGGCTTGAAAGTAGAGGCAGTGCAGGGAAAAACAGGTTTCCCTGGAATGGACTGAGACATCTGGGGACTCTGGGAATGGTGGCACGACCCTGGAGTTCCTCTCGCCTTCTCTGTGGAGAGCCGCCTCCTCTTGAGATGCGACGGCAACGCGGGAATTCTTTCCCCACGACGCAGGGAAAGGATCCCTCCTCTCGAGCTAGGAGGCGGAAACGGGGCTCCTCTGGATGTGGGCGGGACTCACGCGCTTCCTATCGAGTGGAGACGGGTATGTCGCGGAAATTTCTTGAGTTGCAGCAAGGGTGTGAAGGACCCTTTGGAAGTTCCAGAGTTAGGTGTGTGATTAGCCTCCAGAGGCCTCAGCGCAAATGAGCCTCATCTCGCCTGGAGGGGAGAACCTCCTGGATTTTCTCGAGTTCCGGCAGGTGCTCTCGACTTACGACGGGGAACTCAGGGACCCGCTCTGGTGGCCTCAGGAAAGGCCCAGTCCCCATGCGAGTTGCTCGGGGGCCTCTCGGGATTCCTGTCCCGTCGATGCCGGGCCTAAGTCGATGTGTGGAGTCGGTGCCGGAACCTGAGGATTCCTCTCCAGTGCTGACATGGATCTTGGGGTACTTCGGGAGTCTCCCCAGGGGAGTCAGTCCTCATTCGAGTGGGGGCATTGAGAGCGCTTTCCTTCCGAGCTGTAGCAGCAGTGTCATTCTTCCCGTCGAGTGGATCAAGGGATCAGTGGCTTTCCCTCGAGGCTTTCCCATGAGGCTTTCTCACGAGGCTTTCCCACAGGGCTGTCCCACGTGCCACCGTGCTGTGAGTCGATCCTCGGCTTGAAAGTCGAGGCAGTGCAGGGAAAACAGGTTTCCCTGGAATGGACTGAGAAATCTGGGGTACTCTGGGAATTGTGGCACGACCCTGGAGTTCCTCTCACCTTTCCTGTTGAGAGCGCCTCCTCTGAGTTGTGACGGGAAGACCGGGAATTCTTTCCCGACCACGAAGGAAAGGATACCTCCTCTCTAGCTGTGAGGCGGAAACGGGGCTCCTCTGGATGTGGGCGGGACTCTCGGCTTCCTCTCGAGTGGAGACAGGTATGTCGGGGAACTTCTTGAGTGCAGCAAGGGTGTGAAGAACCCTTTAGAAGTTCCAGAGGTTTAGGTGTGATTAGCCTCGAGACGCCTCAGCGGAAATGGGCCTCATCTCGCCTGGAGGGAGAACCTCCTGGATTTTTTCGAGTTGGACAGGTGATATCGACTTTAAGAC
>NW_017211057.1:0-1944 GCF_001704415.2 Capra hircus
ATTCCTTGTCGGGAATTTTATTGGCCTTCCGCGTAAACCTAGCTATTCAGCCTTTTTCCTCCAGTTAATCTTCTTACTACCCTATAATTTCTTAATCTCATCTTACATTAATAAATACACAAGACTTTCCACGTCAACGCCGTCCATCCCGTCGAATTCCCTGGATCCAGCGGGGCAGGACCCCGGCACACTGAGATATCTGGGGGACTCTTGGAATGATGGCACAACACTGGAGTTTCTCTCGCCTTTCCTTTGGAGAGCGCCTCCTCATGAGATGCGACGGGAACACCTGGAATTCTTTCCGGAACATACAGGAAAAGATACCTGACCGCGAGGTACGAGGCGGAAACGGGGCTCCTCTGGATGTGGGCGGGACTCTCGTGCTTCTTCTCGAGTGGAGTCAGATATGTTGGGGAACTTCTTGAGTTGTAGCAAGGGTGTGAAGGACCCTTTGGAAGTTCCAGGGGTTAGGTGTGATTAGCCTCGAGACACCTGAGTGGAAATGGGTCTCATCTCGCCTGGAGGGGAGAACCTCCTGGATTTTTTCGAGTTGCGGCAGGTGCTCTTGACTTACGACGGGGACCTCAGGGACCCGCTCTGGTGGCCTCAGGAAAGGCCAGTCCCCATGCGAGTTGCTCGGGGCCTCTTGGGATTCCTCTCCCCTTCGACGCCGGGGGCCTAAGACCTTGTGTGGAGTGGTGCCGGAACCTGAGGATTCCTCTCCAGTGCTGACATGCATCTTGCGGTACTTCTGGAGTCTCCCCAGGGGAGTCAGTCCTCGTCTCGCGTGGGGGCATGCACGTGTGCATTCCTCCCGAGCTGTAGCAGCAGTGTCGCGCTTCCCTTCGCGTGGATCAAGGATCTTTGGCTTTGCCTCGGGCTTTCCCACGAGGCTTTCCCACAAGGCTGTCCCACGTGCCACCGTGGTGTGAGTCGATCCTCGGCTTGAAAGTGGAGGCAGTGCAGGGAAAACAGGTTTCCATGCAGAGGACTGAGACATCTGGGGGACTCTGGGAATGGTGGCACGACCCTGGATTTCCTCTCGCCTTTCCTGTGGAGAACGCCTCCTGTTCAGATGCGCGGGAATGCCAGAATCCTTTCCCGACGACACAGGGAGAGAATCAATCCTCTCGAGCTATGAGGCGGAAACGGGGCTCCTCTGGATGTGGGCGGGACTCTCGTATTTCCTCTCGAGTGAAGACGGGTATGTCGGGGAACTTCTTGAGTTGCAGTAAGGGTGTGAAGTACCCTTTGGAAGTTCCAGAGGTTAGGTGTGATTAGCCTCGAGACGCCTCAGCGGAAATGGGCCTCATCTCGACTGGAGGGGAGAACCTCCTGGATTTTCTCGAGTTGCGGCAGGTGCTTTGCACGTAGGACGGGGACCACAGGGACCCGCTCTGGTGGCCTCAGGGAAGGCCAGTCCCCATGCGAGTTGCTCGGGGGGCCTCTTAGGATTCCTCTCCCGTTGATGCCGGGGCCTAAGTCCTTGTGTGGAGTCGTTGCCGGAATCTTGAGGATTCCTCTCCAGTGCTGACATGGATCTAGGGGTACTTCTAGAGTCTCCCCAGGGGAGTCAGTCCTCGTCAGATTGGGGGCATGCACTTGGGCTTTCCTGCCGAGCTGTAGGAGCAGTGTCACGCTTCCCTTCGCGTGGATCAAGGGATCTGTGGCTTTCCCTCGAGGCTTTCCCGACTTTCCCAAGAGGCTTTCCCACGAGGCTTTCCCACAGGGCTGTCCCCACGTGCTACCGTGGTGTGAGTCGATCCTCGGCTTGAAAGCCGAGGCAGTGTAGGGAAAACAGGTTTCCCTTGAATGCACGGAGACATCTGTGGGACTCTGGCAATGGTGTCACGACCCTGGAATTCCTCTCGCCTTTCCTGTGGAGAGCGCTCCTCTTGGGATGCGACGGGAACGCCGGGAAATTTTTCCCGATCACGCAGGGAA
>NW_017211058.1:0-17704 GCF_001704415.2 Capra hircus
CATCTGGAACTTCCAAAAGGTCCTTCACACCCTTTCTGCAACTGAATAAGTCGACATACTACTCGCCTCCACGCGAGAGGAAGCACGAGAGTCGCACCCACATCCAGAGGAGCCCCGATTCCGTCTCATAGCTCGAGAGGAGGGATCATTTCCCTGCGTGGTCGGGAAAGAATTCCCGGCATTTCCGTCGCATCTCAAGAGGAGGCGCTCTCCACAGGAAAGTTGAGAGGAACTCTAGAGTCTGGCCACCATTCCCAGAGTCCCCCAGTTGTCTCAATCCATTCCCTGCACTACCTCGACTTTCAAGCCGAGGATCGACTCAAACAACGGCTGCACCAGGGACAGCCCTGTGGGAAAGACTCGTGGGAAAGCCTCCTGGGAAAGCCTCGAGGGAAACCACAGAACCCTTGATCCACTCGAATTGAAGCATGACACTGCTGCTACAGCTCGGGAGGAAAGGGCACGGGCATGTCCCCACTCGAGACGAAGACTTACTCCCCTCGGGAGACACCAGAAGTACCCAAGATCGATGTCAGCACTGGAGAGGAATCCTCAGGTTCCGGAACCGACTCCACACAAGGTCTTCGGCCCCGGCATCGACGGGAGAGGAATCCCGAGAGGCCCTCGAGCAACTCGCAAGGGGACTAGCCTTTCCTGAGGCCGCCAGAGCGGGTCCCTGAGGTCCCCGTCATAAAGTCGAGAGAACCTGCCGCAACTCGAGAAAATCCAGGAGGTTCTTCCCTCCAGGCGAAATGAGGCCCATTTCCGCTGAGGCGTCTCGAGGCTAATCACATCAAAAATCTGGAACGTCCAAAGTGTCCTTCAAACCCTTACTGCAACTCAAGAAGTTCCCCGACATACCCGTCTCCACTCGAGAGGAAGCACGAGAGTCCCGCCCACATCCAGAGGAGCCCCATTTTCGCCTCCTAAGCTCGAGAGGAGGGATCCTTTCCCTGTGTGTTCGGGAAGAATTCCTGGCTTTCCCGTCCCATCTCAAGAGGAGGCGCTCTCCACAGGAAGGGCGAGAGGAACTCCAGGGTCGTGCCACCATTCCCAGAGACACCAGATGTCTCCGTCGATTCCAGGGAAACCTGTTTTCCCTGCACTGCCTCGACTTTCAAGCCGAGGATCGACTCACACCACGGTGGCACGTGGGACATCCCTGTGGGAAAGCCTCCTGGGAAAGCCTCGTGGGAAAGCCTCGAGGGAAAGCCCTGATCCCTTGATTCACGCGAAGGGAAGCGTGACACTGCTGCTACAGCTCGGGAGGAAAGCGCACGTGCATGCCCCCACTCGAGACGAGGACTGACTCCCCTGGGGAGACTCCAGAAATACCCAAGATCCATGTCAGCACTGGTGAGGAATGCTCCGGTTCCGGTACCGTCTCCACACAAGATCTTAGGACCCGGCATCGACGGGAGAGGAATCCCGAGAGGCCCCCGAGCAACTCGCATGGGGACTGGCCTTTCCTGAGGCAACCAGAGCGGGTCCCTGAGGTCCCCGTCGTAAGTCGAGAGCACCTGCCCCAACTCGAGAAAATTCAGAGGGTTCTCTCCTCCAGGCGAGATGAGGCCCATTTCCGCAGAGGCGTCTCGAGGCTAATCACACCTAAGCTCTGGAACTTCCAAAGGGTCCGTCACACCCTTGCTGCAACTCAAGAAGTTCGCCGACATGCCCGTCTCCACTCGAGAGGAAGCAGGAGAGTACTGCCCACATCCAGAGGAGGCCCGGTTCCGCCTCCGAGCTCTAGAGTAGGGATCCTTTCCCTGCGTGGTCGGGAAAGTATTACCGGTGTTTCAGTCGCATATCAAGAGGAGGCGCTCTCCTCAGGAAAGGCGAGAGGAACTCCAGGGTCGTGCCACCATTCCCAGAATCCCCCAGATGTCTCAGTTCATTCCAGGGAAACCTGTTTTCCCTGCACTGCCTCGACTTTCAAGCCGAGGATCGACTCACACCACGGTGGCACGTGGGACAGCCCTGTGGGAAAACCTCGTTGGAAAGCCTTCTGGGAAAGCCTCGAGGGAAAGCAACAGATCCCTTGATCCAAGCGAAGGATAGCGAGACACTGCTGCTTCTTCTTGGGAGGAAATCGCACGTGCATGCCCCCACTGCAGACGAGGACTGACGCGCCTGGGGAGACTCCAGAAGTACCCCAAGATCCATGTCAGCACTAGAGAGAATGCTCCGGTTCTGGCACCGACTCCACACAAGATCTTAGGCCCTGGCATCGACGGGAGAGGAATCCCGAGAGGCCCCCGAGCAACTCGCTCGGTTATTGGAATTACCTGAGGCCGCCAGAGCGGGTCCCTGAGGTCCCCGTCATAAGTGAGAGCACCTGCCGCAACTCGAGAAAATCCAGGAGGTTCTTCCCTCCAGGCGAAATGAGGCCCATTTCCGCTGAGGCGTCTCGAGGCTAATCACATCAAAAATCTGGAACGTCCAAAGTGTCCTTCAAACCCTTACTGCAACTCAAGAAGTTCCCCGACATACCCGTCTCCACTCGAGAGGAAGCACGAGAGTCCCGCCCACATCCAGAGGAGCCCCATTTTCGCCTCCTAGCTCGAGAGGAGGGATCCTTTCCCTGTGTGTTCGGGAAAGAATTCCTGACTTTCCCGTCCCATCTCAAGAGGAGGCGCTCTCCACAGGAAGGGCGAGAGGAACTCCAGGGTCGTGCCACCATTCCCAGAGACACCAGATGTCTCCGTCGATTCCAGGGAAACCTGTTTTCCCTGCACTGCCTCGACTTTCAAGCCGAGGATCTACTCACACCACGTTGGCACGTGGAACAGCCCTGTGGGAAAGCCTCGTGGAAAAGCCTCGTGGGAAAGCCTCGAGGGAAAGCCACAGATCCCTTGATCCACGGGAAGGGAAGCATGACACTGCTGCTACAGCTCGGAAGGAAAGCGCACGTGCATGCACCCACTCGAGACGAGGACTTACTCCCCTGGGGAGACTCCAGGATTACTCCAAGATCCATGTCAGCACTGGAGAGGAATCCTCAGGTTCCGGAACCGACTCCACACAAGGTCTTAGGCCCCGGCATCGACGGGAGAGGAATCCCGAGAGGCCCCCCGAGCAACTCGCATGGGGACTGGCCTTTCCTGAGGCAACCAGAGCGGGTCCCTGAGGTCCCCGTCGTAAGTCGAGAGCACCTGCCCCAACTCGAGAAAATTCAGAGGGTTCTCTCCTCCAGGCGAGATGAGGCCCATTTCCGCAGAGGCGTCTCGAGGCTAATCACACCTAAGCTCTGGAACTTCCAAAGGGTCCGTCACACCCTTGCTGCAACTCAAGAAGTTCGCCGACATGCCCGTCTCCACTCGAGAGGAAGCAGGAGAGTACTGCCCACATCCAGAGGAGGCCCGGTTCCGCCTCCTAGCTCTAGAGTAGGGATCCTTTTCCCTGCGTGGTCGGGAAAGTATTACCGGTGTTTCAGTCGCATATCAAGAGGAGGCGCTCTCCACAGGAAAGGCGAGAGGAACTCCAGGGTCGTGCCACAATTCCAAGAGTCCCCCAGATGTCTCAGTCCATTCCAGAGGAACCTGTTTTCCCTGCACTGCCTTGATTTGCACGCCGAGGATCGACTGGCACCACGGTGGCACGTGGGACAGCGATGTGGGAAAAGCCCCGTGGGAAATACCTCGAGGGAAAGACACAGATCTCTTGATCCACGCGACGGGCAGCGTGACACTGCTACTGCAGCTCGGGAGGTAAGCGTTCTTGCATGATCCCGCTGAGAAGAGGACTGACACCCCTGGGGAGACTCAAGAAGTACCCCAAGAACCATGTCAGAATGGGAGAGGAATCCTCAGGTACCGGCCTCGACTTCACACAAGGTCTTAGGCGCCACCATCGACGGGAGAGGAATCCCGAGAGGCCCCGTAGCCACTCGGATGGGAACTGGCCTTTCCTGACGCCACCAGAGCGGGTCCCTGAGGTCCCAGCGTACGTTGAGAACACCTGCCACAATTCGAGAAAATCCAGGAGGTTCTCCCCTCCAGGCAAGATGAGGGCCAATTTCCGCTGAGGCTCTCGAGGCTAATCACACCTAAACTCTGGAAATTCCAAAGGTTCCTTCAACAACCTTGCTGAAACTCAAGAAGTTCCCCGACATACCGTCTCCACTCCAGAGGAAGCACGAGGGTCCTGCCCACATCCAGAGGAGCCCCGTTTCTGCCTCGGACCTCGAGATGACGGATCCTTTCCCTGCTTGGTCGGGAAAGAATTCCCGGCGTTCCCGTCCCATCTCAAGAGGAGGCGCTCTCCACAGGAAAGGCGAGCGGAACTCCCAGGGTCGTACCACCATTCCAAGAGTCCCCAGATGTCTCAGTCCATTCAAGAGGAACCTGTTTTCCCTGCACTGCCTCGACTTTCAAGCCGAGGATCGACTCACACCATGGTGGCAGGTGGGACAGCCCTGTGGGAAAGACTCTTGGAAAGCCTTGAAGGAAAGACTTGAGTGAAAGCTACAGATCCCTTGACCACGCGTTAGGAAGCGTGACACTGCTGCTACAGTTCGGGAGGAAAGCGCACGTGCATGCCCACACTCGAGACGAGGACTGACTTCCCTGGGGAGACTCCAGAAGTACCCCAAGAACCATGTCAGCACTGGAGAGGAATCCTCAGGATCCGGCCTCGACTCCACACAAGGTCTTAGGCCCCGGCATCGACCCAAGAGGAATCCCGAGAGTCCCCCTGGCAACTTGCATGGGGACTGGCCTTTCCTGAGGCCACGAGACCGGGTCCCTGAGGTCCCCGTCGTAATTCGAGAGCACCTGCCGTAACTAGAGAAATCCAGGAGATTCTCCCCTACAGGCAAAATGAGGCCTATTTCCACTGACGCATCTAGAGGCTAAGCACACCTAACCTCTGGAACTTCCAATGGTTCCTTCACACACTTGCTGCAACTCAAGAGCTTTCCCGACATACCCCGTCTACACTCAAAGGAAGCACGAGGGTCCCGCCCGCATCCAGAGAAGCCCCGATCCCCCCTCGAGGCTCCAAAGGAGAGATCTTTTAACTGCTTGAATTTCCCGAGTCGAAGACCTTGTGTTGAGTTGGGACCAGAAACTGAGGATTCCTCTCCAGTGCTGACGTGGATTTTTGGGTACATCTGGACTCTCCCCAGGGGAGTCAGTCCTCGTCTCGAGTGGGGAAATGCACGTGGGCTTTCCTCCCTAACGGTGGCAGCAGTGTCATGCTACCCGACGGGTGGATCAAGGGATGTGTGGCTTTCCCTGTAGGATTTCCCATGAGGCTTTCCCACGAGGCTAACACACAGGGCTGTCCCACGTGCCACCGTGGTGTGAGTCGATCCTCGGCGTGACAGTCAAGGCAGTGCAGGTAAAAGAGTTTCCTTTGGAATGGACTCAGTCCTCTGGGGGACTCTTGGAATGGTGGCACGACCCTGGAGTTCCTCTCGCCTTTCCTGTGGAGAGCACTTCCTCTTGAGATGCGACGGGAATGCCGGGAATTCTTTCCCGAACTCGCAGGGAAAGGATCCCTCATCTCGAGCTACAAGGAGGAAAAGGGCCTCCTCCGGATGTGCAAGGGACGCTCGCGGTTCCTCTCGAGTGGACAAGGGTATGTCGGGGAACTTCTTGAGTTGCAGCAAGGGTGTGAAGG
Source organism: Capra hircus (assembly GCF_001704415.2). Taxonomy (NCBI): domain Eukaryota; kingdom Metazoa; phylum Chordata; class Mammalia; order Artiodactyla; family Bovidae; genus Capra; species Capra hircus. Next base: position 5,623 of record NW_017211058.1, read on the forward strand.
ACCCTATGGAAGTTCCAAAGGTTAGATGTGATTAGCCTCGAGTCACCTCAGCGGAAATGGGCCTCATCTAGCCTGGAGGGGAGAATCTCCAGGATTTTCTCGAGTTGCAGTAGGTGTTCTCGATTTACGACGGGGACCACAGGGACCCTAACTGGTGGCCTCAGGAAAGGCCACTCTCCGTGCGAGTTGCTTATTGGCCTCTCGGGATTCCTCTCCCTTCAATGCTGGGGCCAAAGACCTTTTGTGAAGTCGGGGCCGTAAACTGAGAATTATTCTCCAGTGCTGACATGGATCTTGGGTACTTCTGGAGTCTCCCCAGGGGAGTCAGTCCTCGTCTCGAGTGGGGGCATGCACGTGCGCTTTCCTCCCGAGCTGTGGAAGCATTGTCACGCTTCCCATCGCGTGGATCAAGGGATCTGTGGCTTTCCCTCGAGGCTTTCCCTCAAGGCTTTCCCACGAGGCTTTCCTACGAGGCTTTACCACAGGGCTGTCCCACGTGCCACTGTGGTTTGAGTGGATCTTCGGCGTGAAAGTCGAGGCAGTTTGGGGAAAACAGGTTCCTCTGAAATGGACTGAGACATCTGGGGGACTCTTGGAATGGTGGCCTGACCTGGAGTACATATCCCCTTTCCTGTGGAGAGGGCCTCCTCTTGAGATGCGACGGGAACCTCGGGAATTCTTTTTCGACCAAGTAGGGAAAGGATCCCTCATCTCGAGCAAAGAGGCAGAAACGGGGCTCCTTTGGATGTGGGCGGGACCCTTCTGCTTCTCTCGAGTGCATACGGGTATATCGGGGAACTTCTTGAGTTGCAGCAAGGGTGTGAAGGAACCTTTGGACGGTCCAGGGGGTAGGTGTGATTGGCCTCGAGATGCTTCAGCAATAATGCGCCTCTGCTCGCCTGGAGGGGAGAACCTCCAGGATTTTCTCGACTTGCGGCAGGTGCTCTCGACTTACGACGGGGACCTCAGGGACCCGCTCTGGTGGCCTCAGGAAAGGCAGATCCCCATGCGAGTTGCTAGGGGACCTCCCTGGATTCCTCTACCGTAGATGCCGGAACCTAAGACCTTGTCTGGAGTTGGGGCCGGAAGCTGAGGATTCCTCTCCAGGCCTGACATGGATCTTGGGGTACTTCTGGAGTCTCCCCAGGCGATTCAGTCCTCATCTCGAGTGGGGGCATGCACGTGCGCTTTCCTCCCGAGCTCTAGCACCAGTGTCAGTCTTCCCGGCCCGACGATCAAGGGATCTGTGGCTTTCCATCTGGGCATTCCCACCAAGTTTTCCAAACAGGCTTTCCCACAGGGCTGTCCCAAGTGCCACCGTTGTGTGGGTCGATCATCTGCGTGAATGTCGAGGCAGTGTAGGGAAAACAGGTGTCCATGGAATGGACTGAGACATCTGGAGGACTCTGGGAATGGTGGCACGACCCTGGAGTTCCTCTGGCCTTTCCTGTGGAGAGCGCATGTTCTTGAGATGCGACAGGAACACCGGGAATTCTTTCCCGACCACACACTGAAAAGATCCCCCGTCTCGAGCTAGGAGGCGGAAACGGGGCTCCTCTGGATGTGGGCGGGACTCTCGTCCTTCCTCTCGAGTGGAGACGGGTATGTTGGGGAACTTCTTGAGTTGCAGCAAGGGTGTGAAGGACCCTTTGGAAGTTCCTGAGGTTAGGTGTGATTAGCCTCGAGACACCTCAGCGGAAATGGGCCTCATCTCGCCTGGAGGGGAGAACCTCCTGGATTTTCTCAAGTTGTGGCAGGTACTCTGGACTTACGACGGGGACCTCAGGGACCCGCTCTGGTGGCCTCAGGAAAGGCCAGTCCCATGCGAGTTGCTCGGGGCCTCTCGGGATTCCTCTCCCGTCGATGCCGGGGCCTAAGACCTTGTGTGGATCCGTGCCGGAACCAGAGGATTCCTCTCCAGTGCTGACATGGATCTTGGGGTTCTTCTGGAGTCTCCCCAGGGGAGTCAGTCCTCGTTACGAGTGGGGGCATGCACGTGCGGTTTCCTCCCGAGCTGTAGCAGCGGCGTCATGCTTCCCTTCGCGTGGATCAAGGGATCTGAGGCTTTCCATCGAGGCTTTCCCACGAGGCTTTCCCACGAGACTTTCCCACAGGATTGTCCCACGTGCCACCGTGGTGTGAGTCGATCCTCGTCCTGAAAGTCGAGACAGTGCAGGGAAAACAGGTTTCCCTGGAATGGACTGAGACATCTTGGGTACTCTGGGAATGGTGGCACGACCCTGGAGTACCTCTCAACTTTCCTGTGGAGAGCGCCTACTCTTGAGATGCGACGGGAACGCCGGGAATTCTTTACCGAACATGAAGGAAAGGATCCCACCTCTCGAGCTAGGAGACGGAAACGGGGCTCCTCTGGATGTGGGCGGGACTCTCGTGCTTCCTCTCGAGTGGAGACGGGTATGTCGGGGAACTTCTTGAGCTGCAGCAAGGGTGTGAAGGACCCTTTGGAAGTTCCTGATCTTAGGTGTAATTAGCGTCGAGACGCCTCAGCGCAAATTGGCCTCATCTCGCCTTTACGGACGCCAAGATCCATGTCAGCACTGGAGAGGAATCCTCAGGTTCCGGCACCGACTCCACACAAGGTCTTAGGCCCCGGCATCGACGGGAGAGGAATCCCGAGAGGCCCCCGAGCAACGCGCATGGGGAATGGCCTTTCCTGAGGCCACCAGAGCGGGTCCCTCAGGTCCTCATCTTAAGTCGAGATCACCTGTCCCAACTCGAAAAAATCCAGGAGGTTCTCCCCTCCAGGCAAGATGAGGCCCATTTCCGCTGAGGCGTCTCCAGGCTAATCACACCTAAACCTCTGGAACTTCAAAAGGGTTCTTCACACCCTTGCTGCAACTCAAGAAGTTCCCCGACATACCCGTCTCCACTCGAGAGGAAGCACGAGAGTCCCGCCCACACCCAGAGGAGCCCCGTTTCCGCCTCACAGCTAGAGAGGAGGTGTCCTTTCCCTGCGTGGTCGGGAAAGAATTCCCGGTCTTCCCGTCACAACTCAAGAGGAGGCGCTCTCAACAGGAAAGGTGAGAGGAACTCCAGGGTCGTGCCACCATTCCCAGAGTACCCCAGATATCTCAGTCAATTCCAGGGAAACCTGTTTTCCCTGCACTGCCTCGACTTTCAAGCCGAGGATCGACTCACAGCACGGTGGCACGTGGGACAGCCCTGTGGGAAAGCCTCGTGAGAAAGCCACTGATCCCTTGATCCACTCGACGGGAAGAATGACACTGCTGCTACAGCTCGGGAGGAAAGCGCTCTTCAATGCCCCCCCTCGAATGAGGACTGACTCCCCTGGGGAGATTCCCGAAGAACCCCAAGATCCATGTCAGCACTGGAGAGGAATCCTCAGGTTCCAGGACCGACCCACAAAAGGTCTTAGGCCCCGGCATCGACGGGAGAGGAATCCCGAGAGGCCACCGAGCAACTCGCATGGGGACTGGCCTTTCCTGCGGCCACCAGAGCGGGTCCCTGAGGTGCCCGTCGGAAGTCGAGAGCACCTGCCGCAACTCGAGAAATCCAGGAGGTTCTCCCCTCCAGGCGAGATGAGGCGCATTTCCGCTGAGGCGTCTAGAGGCTAATTGCACCTAACATCTGGAACTTCCAAAAGGTCCTTCACACCCTTTCTGCAACTGAATAAGTTCCCCGACATACTCGCCTCCACGCGAGAGGAAGCACGAGAGTCGCACCCACATCCAGAGGAGCCCCGATTCCGTCTCATAGCTCGAGAGGAGGGATCATTTCCCTGCGTGGTCGGGAAAGAATTCCCGGCATTTCCGTCGCATCTCAAGAGGAGGCGCTCTCCACAGGAAAGTTGAGAGGAACTCTAGAGTCTGGCCACCATTCCCAGAGTCCCCCAGTTGTCTCAATCCATTCCCTGCACTACCTCGACTTTCAAGCCGAGGATCGACTCAAACAACGGCGGCACCAGGGACAGCCCTGTGGGAAAGACTCGTGGGAAAGCCTCCTGGGAAAGCCTCGAGGGAAACCACAGAACCCTTGATCCACTCGAATTGAAGCATGACACTGCTGCTACAGCTCGGGAGGAAAGGGCACGGGCATGTCCCCACTCGAGACGAAGACTTACTCCCCTCGGGAGACACCAGAAGTACCCCAAGATCCATGTCAGCACTGGAGAGGAATCCTCAGGTTCCAGAACCGACTCCACACAAGGTCTTAGGCCCCGGCATCGACGGGAGAGGAATCCCGAGAGGCCCCCGAGCAACTCGCATGGGGACTGGCCTTTCCTGAGGCCACCAGAGCGGGTCCCTGAGGTCCCCATCGTAAGTCGAGAGCACCCGCTGCAACTCGAGAAAATCCAGGAGGTTCTCCCCTCCAGGCGAAATGAGGCCCATTTCCGCTGAGGCGACTCGAGGCTAATCACACATAACCTCTGGAACTTCCAAATGATCCTTCACACCCTTGCTGCAACTCAAGAAGTTCCCAGACATACCCGTCTCCACTCGAGAGGAAGCAGGAGAGTTCTTCCCACATCCAGAGGAGCCCCGTTTCCGCCTCCTAGCTCGAGAGGAGGGATCCTTTCCCTGCGTGGTCGGGAAAGAATTCCCGTCGTTTACGTCACATCTCAAGAGGAGGCCCATTCCACAGGAAAGGCGAGAGGAACTCCAGGGTCGTGCCACGTTTCCCAGAGTCCCCCAGATATCTCAGTCCATTCCAGGGAAACCTGTTTTCCCTGCACTGCCTCGACTTTCAAACCGCGGATCGACTCACACCACGGTGGCACGTGGGACAGCCCTGTGGGAAAGCCTCGTGGGAAAGCCTCGTGGGAAAGCCTCAATGGAAAGACACAGATCCCTTGATACACGCGAAGGGAAGAGCGACACTGCTGCTACAGCTCGGAAGGAAAGCGCACGTGCATGCCCCCACTCGAGACGAGGACTGACTCCCCTGGGGAGACTCCAGAAGTACCCCAAGATCCATGTCAGCACTGGAGAGGAATTCTCAGGTTCCGGCACCGATTCCACACAAGATCTTAGGCCCCGGCATCGACGGGTGAGGAATCCCGAGAGGCCCCCGAGCAACTCACATGGGGACTGGCCTTTCCTGAGGCCACCAGAGCGGGTCCCTGAGGTCCCCGTCGTAAGTCGAGAGCACCTGCCTCAACTCGAGAAAATCCAGGAGGTTCTCCCCTCCAGGCGAGATGAGGCCCATTTCTGCTGAGGCGTCTCCAGGCGAATCACACCTAATCTCTGGAACTACAAAAGACTCATTCACTCCCTTGCTGCAACTCAAGAAGTTCCCCAACATACCCGTCTGCACTCGAGTTGAAGCACGAGAGTCCCGCCCACATCGAGAATAGACCCGTTTCCTCATCTTAGCTCGAGAGAAAGGATCCTTTCCCTACGTGGTCGGGAAAGAATTCCCGGCGTTCCCGTCGCATCTCAAGAGGAGGCACTCTACACAGGAAAGGCGAGAGGCACTCCAGGGTCGTGCCACCATTCCCAGAGTCCTCCAGATGTTCAGTCCATTCCAGGGAAACCTGTTTTCGCTGCACTGCTTCGACTTTCAAGCCGAGGATTGACCCACACCACGGTGGCACGTGGGACAGCTCTGTGGTAAAGCCTCGTGGAAAGCCTCAAGTGAGAGCCATAGATCCCTTGATCCACGCGAAGAGAAGCGAGACACTGCTGCTACAGCTCGGGAGGAAAGCGCACGTGCATGCCCCCTTCGAGACGAGGACTGACTCGCCTGGGGAGACTCCAGAAGAACCCCAAGATCTATGTCAGCACTGGATAGGAAACCTCAGGTTCCGCCACCGACTCCACACAAGATCTTAGGCCCCGGCATCGACGGGAGAGGAATCCTGAGAGGCCCCCGAGCAACTCGCATGGGGACTGGCCTTTCCTGAGGCCACCAAAGCGGGTCCCTGAGGTCCCCATCGTAAGTCGAGAGCACCCGATGCAACTCGAGAAAATCCAGGAGGTTCTCCCCTCCAGGCGAAATGAGGGCCATTTCCGCTGAGGCGTCTCGAGGCTAATCACACCTAACCTCTGGAACTTTCAAATGATCCTTCACACCCTTGCTGCAACTCAAGAAGTTCCCCGACCTACCCGTCTCCACTCGAGAGGAAGCACGACAGTCCCGCCCACATCCAGAGGAGCCCCGTTTCCGCCTCTTAGCTCGAGAGGAGGGATCTTTTCCCTGCGTGGTCGGGAAAGAATTCCCGGCGTTCCTGTCGCATCTCAAGAGGAGGCGCTCTCCACAGGAAAGGCGAGAGGAACTCCACGGTCGTGCCACCATTCCCAGAGTCCCCCAGATGTCTCAGTCCATTCCAGGGAAACCTGTTTTCCCTGCACTGCCTCGACTTTCAAGCCGAGGATCTACTCACACCACGTTGGCACGTGGAACAGCCCTGTGGGAAAGCCTCGTGGAAAAGCCTCTTGGGAAAGCCTCGAGGGAAAGCCACAGATCCCTTGATCCACGGGAAGGGAAGCATGACACTGCTGCTACAGCTCGGAAGGAAAGCGCACGTGCATGCACCCACTCGAGACGAGGACTTACTCCCCTGGGGAGACTCCAGGATTACTCCAAGATCCATGTCAGCACTGGAGAGGAATCCTCAGGTTCCGGCACCGACTCCACACAAGGTCTTAGGCCCCGGCATCGACGGGAGTGGAATCCCAAGAGGCCCCCGAGCAACTCGCATGGGGACTGGCCTTTCCTGAGGCCACCAGAGCGGATCCCTGAAGTTCCCTTCGTAAGTCAAGAGCACCTGCTGCAACTCGAGAAAATCCAGGAGGTTCTCCCCTCCAGGCGAGATGAGGCCCATGTCTGCTGAGGCGTCTCGAGGTTAATCATACCGAAATTCTGGAACTTCCAAAGGGTCCTTCAGACCCTTGCTGCAACTCAAGAAGTTCCCCGACATTCCCGTCTCCACTCCAGAGGAAGCACGAGAGTGCCGCTCACATCCAGAGGAGCCCCGTTTCCGCCTCCTAGCTCGAGAGGAGGGATCCATTCCCTGTGTGTTCGGGAAAGAATTCCCGGCGTTCCCGTCGCATCTCAAGAGGAGGCGCTCTCCACAGGAAAGGCGAGAGGAACTCCAGGGTCGTGCCACCGTTCCCAGAGTCCCCCAGGTGTCTAAGTCCATTCCAGGGAAACCTGTTTTCCCTGCACTGCCTCGACTTTCAAGCCGAGGATCGACTCACACCACGGTGGTACGTGGGACAGCCCTGTGGGAAAGCCTCGTGGGAAAGCCTCGAGGGAAAACCTCGAGGGAAAGCCGCAGATCCCTTGATCCACTCGAAGGGAAGTGCGACCCTGGTGCTACAGCTCGGAAGGAAAGCGCACATGCATGCCCCCACTCGAGACAAGGACTGACTCCCCTGGGGAGACTCCAGAAGTACCCCAAGATCCATGTCAGCACTGGAGAGGAATCCTCAGGTTCCGGCACCGACTCCACACAAGGTCTTATGCCGGGGTCCTGCCCCGGTGGATCCAGGGAATTCGAAGGGTGGACGGCGTTGGCGTGGAAAGACTTGTTTATTTATTAATGTAAGATTAGATTAGGAAACTATAGTGTAGTAAGAAGATTAAGTGGAGGAAGAGTGCTGAATAGCTTGGTTTACGCGGACGGCCAATAAAATTCCAGACAAGGAATTTGCACCACCTACCCTGGGCCACCGGCGCCCGCTTGAATATCTAAGGGTGCCTCGCCTTAAGCTCCCTTTCGTGCGGGTCTTAACAGCCAGGGCAAGTAAGTAGACCTGGCGAGCCTCCGCACTCCAGGTGGAGATTCAGCCTGAAGTTATAGTAAAGAGCAGAGAGAAGGAAAGGTAGAGAAGAAGAAAGAGAGAGAAAGACACGGGGGGAGCCAGAGTCCCAAGAAACCAGGCTGAGAGACTAGTTCGAGAAGCTGGTCCGAGAAACTGGCCCCCGGCCCCTGGCCTCCTCCTTTATTGTTCAGAAGGTCTTTTATACTTTTGATAATACATGGAGATCAATGGATAACCCAAAATTATGTAGTGTTCGCAACCCAGATTCTTTCCGTATATCATTTTGTATACAAAAGGTCTCAGGTGATTTACATTATCTTCTGGCCAAGAGGCTTGTTAACAATTTTTGGCTCTCTTCCTTAATGAATGTTAATTTTGTTTCCCCTGAAGTGTTTTTCTTTAATCTGCATCTCCTTAAAGCATTAAAGTTACATCTCTATAGAACAAAGGTGCAGTGGGTTATAAGAAAGAAGGTGCTTAACTCAAAGATCTAATGTTGCTAATACCAGGTCTACTATTTGTTTTTCACATACCAACTATATATAAAAATAAAGGATATGAAAATTTGGCAGCAAGCATTGACCCAAAAAATGAAACTTTTAATCAGTCCTATTCTAAAGATCCTGACTCCTCGGAAGCTCCTGCACTCCTAGGATGTTTTAAGCTTCCTGTGCCTCCTGCGGTCAGGAGGCCTCAAACAATCACAAGCGCAGCTGTACGAGTCCTACAGGCAGGCTAGAAAGCCATCAGAGGGTTTTTGGATTGAAACACTCTTTCAAATGCAGAAGACTAACGCCCTGAATTGACTTTTCCAGAAAAGGTCAGAAGAGTGAAAAAGCAGAGCACAAAAACTGGCAGATTTTTGTTGGGGTACATGCTTAAAAATTTCCAGAGGGGTCCCTGAAGTCTGAGCACGCCTTGCTTATGTCAGCTTCCTTCCTCATAACCTTGTCACCGGCGGGCTTCCTCACACTGGCTCCCGGCAGCCTTAGGCCCCGGCATCGACAGGAGAGGAATCCCGAGAGGCCCGCGAGCAACTCGCATGCGGACTGGCCTTCCCTGAGGCCACCAGAGCGGGTCCCTGAGGTCCCCGTCATAAGTCGAGATCACCTGCTGCAACTCGAGAAAATCCAGGAGGTTCTCCCCTCCAGGCGAGATGAGGCTCATTTCCGCTGAGGCGTCCTGAGGCTAATCACACCTAACCTCTGGAACTTCCAAAGGGTCCTTCACACCCTTGCTGCAACACAAGAAGTTCCCCGACATACCCGTCTTCACACGAGAGGAAGCACGAGAGTCCCGCCCACATCCAGAGGAGCCCCATTTCCGCCTCCTTGCTCGAGAGGAGGGATCCTTTCCCTGCGTGGTCGGGAAAGAATTCCCGACGTTCCCGTCGCATCTGAAGAGTAGGCGCTTTCCACAGGAAAGGCGAGAGGAACTCCAGAATCGTGCCACCATTCCCAGAGTAACTCAGATGTCTCAGTTCATTCCAGGGAAACCTGTTTTCCCTGCACTGCCTCGACTTTCAAGCCGAGGATCGACTCACACCACGGTGGCACGTGGAACAGCCCTGTGGGAAAGCCTCTGGGAAAGCCTCGTGGGAAAGTCTCCTGGGAAAGCCTCGAGGGAAAGCCACAGATCCCTTGATCCACGCGAATGGAAGCGCGACACTGCTGCTACAGCTCGGGAGGAAATCGCACGTGCATGCCCCCACTCGAGACGAGGACTGACTCCACTGGGGAGACTCCAGAAGTACCCCAAGATCCATGTCAACACTGGAGAGGAATCCTCAGGTTCCGGCACCTACTCCACACAAGATCTTAGGCCCCGGCTCGGAAGGGAGAAGAATCCCGGGAGGCCCCCGAGCAACTCGCATGGGGACTGGCCTTTCCTGAGGCCACCAGAGCGGGTCCCTGAGGTCCCCGTCGTAATACGAGAGCACCTGCCGCAACTCGAGAAAATCCAGGAGGTTCTCCCCTCCAGGCGAGATGAGGCCCATTTCCGCTGAGGCGTCTCTTGGCTAATCACACTTGACCTCTGGAACTTCCAAAGAGTCCTTTACACCCTTACTGCAACGCAAGAAGTTCCCCGACATACCCGTCTCCACACGAGAGGAAGCAGGAGAGTCCCACCCACATCCACAGTAGCCCCATTTCCGCCTCCTAGCTCGAGAGGAGGGATCCTTTCCCTGCGTGCTCGGGAAAGAATTCCCGGCATTTCCGTCGCATCTCAAGAGGAGGCGCTCTCCACAGGCAAGGTGAGAGGAACTCCAGGGTCCTACCACCATTCCCAGAGTCCCCCAGATGTCTCCGTCCATTCCAGGGAAACCTGTTTTCCCTGCACTGCCTCGACTTTCAAGCCGAGGATCGACTCACACCACGGTGGCACGTGGGACAGCCTGTGGGAAAGCCTCGTGGGAAAGCCTTGAGGGAAAGCCCCTTATCCCTTGATCCAAGCGAAGGGAAGCGTGACATGCTGCTACTGCTAGGGAGGAAAGCACACATGCATGCCCCCACTCGAGACGAGGACTGATTCCACTGGGGAGACTCCAGAAGTACCCAAGATCCATGTCAGCACTGGAGAGGAATGCTCAGGTTCTGGCACCGACTCCACACAAGATCTTAGGCCCCGGCATAGACTGGAAAGGAATCCCGAAAGGCCCCCGAGCAAATCGCATGGGGACTGGCCTTTACTGAGGCCACCAGAGCGGGTCCCTGAGGTCCCCGTCGTAAGTCGAGAGCACCTGCCGCAGCTCGAGAAAATCCAGGATGGTCTCGCCTCCAGGTGAGATGAGGCCCATTTCCGCTGAGGCGTCTCGAGGCTAATCACACTTGACCTCTGGAACTTCCAAAGAGTCTTTCACAGCCATGCTGCAACTCAAGAAGTTCCCCGACATGCCCGTCTCCACTCAAGAGGAAGCACGAGTGTCCCGGCCACATCCAGAGGAGCTCCGTTTCCGGCTCATAGCTCGCGAGGACGGATCCTTTCCCTGCTTGGTCGGGAAAGAATTCCCGGCATTCCCATCGCATCTCAAGAGGGGGCGCTCTCCAAAGGAAGGGGAGAGGAACTGCAGGGTCGTGCCACCATTCCAAGACTCCCCCAGATATCTCAGTCCGTTCCACAGGAACCTGTTTTCCCTGCACTGCCTCGGCTTTCACGCCGAGGATCGACTCACACCACCGTGACACGTGGGACAGCCCTGTGGGAAAGCCTCGTGGGAAAGACTGGAGGGAAAGCCACAGATCCCTTGGTCCACGCAAGGGGAAGCGTGACACTGCTGCTACAGCATGGGAGGAAAGGGCACGCTCATGCCCCCACTCGAGACGAGGCCTGACTCCTTTGTGGAGACTCCAGAAGTACCCCAAAATCCATGTCAACACTGGAGAGGAATCCTCAGCTTCCGGCCCCGACTCCACACAAGGTCTTAAGCCCCTGCATCGACGGGAGAGGAATCACGAGAGGCCCCTAGCAACACGCATGATAACTGGCCTTTCCTGCGGCCGCCAGAGCGGGTCCCTGTATCCCCGTCGTAACTCGGAGAGCACCTGCTGAAACTCGGGAATATCCAGGAGCCTCTCCATTTCAGGCGACATGAGGCCCATTTCCGCTGAGGCATCTCGAGACTAACCACACCTAACCTCTGGAACTTCCAATGGGTCCTTCACACCCTTGCTGGCAACTCAAGAACTTCCCCGACATACCCGTTCCTCTTCACGTTCTGCCATAATGGTGGTGTCATCTGCATATCTAAGTTGATTGATATTTCTACCGGCAATCTTGATTCCAGCTTATGTATCTTCCATCCAGCATTTGTCATGATGTACTCTGCATAGAAGTTAAATAAACAGGGTGACAATATACAGCCTTGACATACTCCTTTTCCTTTTTGGAACCAGTCTGTTGTTCCATGTCCTGCTCTAACTGTTGCTTCCTGACCTTCATCCAGATTTCTCAAGAGGCAGGTTAGGTGGTCTGGTATTCCCATCTCTTTCAGAATTGTGGCTAATACAACAGTATAAGGACCTTTCGATGTCCTTTCCCGACCTGATCTGAGTGTCAAGAATGAATTGTGTTTGAGCAGTCTGATGAGCCGACACACCTTCACTGAGCACAAATTCATGAATCTCTTCCTCAAGGGGGAATGATATTCTTTTTTATACAAACCTTAGTTTACCTGATTTATTACCTTACCTAATTGTTCCATCTGCTGTGAAATCCCACCCCCTTACTTGTGGCAAATCTGCTAACCACCTGCCTCACTGTGGAGGGGGTCTCCCATAGAAAATTTCATAAGGACAACAACTGTGGGAACGTGCGGTTACCCGTAATATGAGTAA
>NW_017211059.1:0-1941 GCF_001704415.2 Capra hircus
CGAGTCCATGATCAATCCACCATCTCATCCTCTGTCATCCCCTTCTCCTCCTGCCCACAATCCTCCAGCATCAAAGTCTTTTCCAATGAGTCAACTCTTTGCATGAGGTGGCCAAAGTACTGGAGTTTCAGCTTTAGCATCATTCCTTCCAAAGAAATCCAGGGCTGATCTCCTTCAGAATGGACTGGTTGGATCTCCTTGCAGTCCAAGGGACTCTCAAGAGTCTTCTCCAACACCACAGTTCAAAAGCATCAATTCTTCGGCACTCAGCCTTCTTCACAGTCCAACTCTCACATCCACATGACCACAGGAAAAACCATAGCCTTGACTAGACGGACCTTAGTTGGCAAAGTAATGTCTCTGCTTTTGAATATGCTATCTAGGTTGGTCATAACTTTTCTTCCAAGGAGTAAGCGTCTTTTAATTTCATGGCTGCAGTCACCATCTGCAGTGATTTTGGAGCCCCCAAAAATAAAGTCTGACACTGTTTCCACTGTTTCCCCATCTATTTCCATGAAGTGATGGGACCAGATGCCATGATCTTCGTTTTCTGAATGTTGAGCTTTAAGCCAACTTTTTCACTCTCCTCTTTCACTTTCATCAAGAGGCTTTTTAGTTCCTCTTCACTTTCTGCCATAAGGGTGGTGTCATCCTGCATATCTGAGGTTATTGATATTTCTCCCAGCAATCTTGATTCCAGCTTGTGTTTCTTCCAGTCCAGCATTTCTCATGATGTACTCTGCATAGAAGTTAAATAAGCAGGGTGACAATATACAGCCTTGATGTACTCCTTTTCCTATTTGGAACCAGTCTGTTGTTCCATGTCCAGTTCTAACTGTTGCTTCCTGACCTGCATACAGATTTCTCAAGAGGCAGGTCAGGTGGTCTGGTATTCCCATCTCTTCAGAATTTTCCACAGTTTATTGTGATCCACACAGTCAAAGGCTTTGGCATAGTCAATAAGGCAGAAATAGATGTTTTTCTGGAACTCTCTTGCTTTTTCCATGATCCAGCGGATGTTGGCAATTTGATCTCTGGTTCCTCTGCCTTTTCTAAAACCAGCTTGAACATCTGGAAGTTCACGGTTCACGTATTGCTGAAGCCTGGCTTGGAGAATTTTGAGCATTACTTTACTAGCGTGTGAGATGAGTGCAATTGTGCGGTAGTTTGAGCATTCTTTGGCATTGCCTTTCTTTGGGATTTGGAATGAAAACTGACCTTTTCCAGTCCTGTGGCCACTGCTGAGTTTTTCCAAATTTGCTGGCATATTTGAGTGGCAGCACTTTCACAGCATCATCTTTCAGGATTTGAAATAGCTCAACTGGAATTCCATCACCTCCACTAGCTTTGTTCATAGTGATGCTTTCTAAGGCCCACTTGACTTCACATTCCAGGATGTCTGGCTCTAGGTGAGTGATCACACCATCGTGATTATCTGGGTCGTGAAGATCTTTTTTGTACAGTTCTTCTGTGTATTCTTGCCACCTCTTCTTAATATCTCTGCTTCTGTTAGGTCCATACCATTTCTGTCCTTTATCGAGCCCATCTTTGCATGAAATGTTCCCTTGGTATCTCTAATTTTCTTGAAGAGATCTCTAGTCTTTCCCATTCTGTTGTTTTCTCTATTTCTTTGCATGATCACTGAGGAAGGCTTTCTTATCTCTTCTTGCTATTCTTTGGAACTCTGCATTCAGATGCTTTTATCTTTCCTTTTCTCCTTTGCTTTTCGCTCTCTTCTTTTCACAGCTATTTGTAAGGCCTCCCCAGACAGCCATTTTGCTTTTTTGCATTTCTTTTCCATGGGGATGGTCTTGATCCTGTCTCCTGTACAATGTCACAACCTCATCCATAGTTCATCAGGCACTCTATCTATCAGATCTAGCCCTTAATCTATTTCTCACTTCCACTGTATAATCATAAGGGATTTGATTTAGGTCATAC
>NW_017211060.1:0-1940 GCF_001704415.2 Capra hircus
GTGACTGGCCTTTCCTGAGGCCACCAGAGCGGGTCCCTGAGGACCCCGTGTTTAAGTCCACAGCACCTGCCGCAACTCGAGAAAATTCAGGAGGTTCTCGCTTCAGGCGACATGAGGCCCATTTGTGCTGAGGCGTCTCGAGACTAATCACACCTAACCTCTGGAACTTCCAAAGCGTCTTTCACACCCTTGCTGCAAGCTCAAGAAGTTCCTCGACATACCCGTTTCCCCTCGAGAGGAAGCACGAGAGTCCCGCCCACATCCAGAGGAGCCGCGTTTCCGCCTCATAGTTCCAGAGGAGGGATCCTTTCCCTAGGTGGTCGGTAAGTATTCCTGGCGTTCCGCGTCGCATCTCAAGAGGAGGCGCTCTCCACAGGAAAGGCGAGAGGAACTCCAGGGTAGTGCCACCATTCCCAGAGTCCCCCCAGATGCTCAGCCCAAGCCAGGGAAACCAGTTTTCCCTGCACTGCCTCGACTTTCAAGCCGAGGATCGACTCATACAACGGTGGCACGTGAGACAGCCCTGTGGGAAAGCCTCGTGGAAAGCCTCGAGGTAAACCCCTGAACCCTTGATCCACAAGAAGGGAAGCGTGACACTCCTGCTACAGCTCGGGAGCGCACGTGCATGCCCCCACTCGAGACGAGGACTGACTCCCCTGGGAGACTCCAGAAGTACCCCAAGATCCATGTCAGCACTGGAGAGGAATCCTCAGGTTCCAGCACGACTCCACACAAGATCTTAGGCCCGGCATCGAGGGAAGAGGAATCCCGAGAGGCCCCGAGCAACTCCATGGGGACTGGCCTTTCATGAGGCCACGCAGGCGGGTCGCATCAGGTCCCCTTCGTAAGTCGAGAGCACCCTGCCGCAACTTGAGAAATTCAGGAGGTTCTCCCCTCCAGGTGAGATGAGGCCCATTTCCGCTGAGGCGTCTCGAGGCTAATCACACCTAAGCTCTGGAACTTCCAAAGGGTCCTTCACACCCTTGCTGCAACTCAAGAAGTTCCCCCGACATACCCGTCTCCACTCGAGAGGAAGCACGAGAGTCCCGCCCACATCCAGAGGAGCGCCGTTTCCGGCCTCCTAGCTCGAGAGGAGGGATTCTTTCGCTGCGTGGTCGGAAAGAATTCCGCGGGCGTTCCCGCGGTCGCATCTCAAGAGGAGGCGCTCTCCACAGGAAAGGCGAGAGGAACTCCAGGGTCGTGCCACATTCGCAGAGTCCCCAGATGTCTCAGTCCAATTCCAGGGAAACCTGTTTTCCCTGCACTGCTCGACTTTGAAGCCGAGGATCGACTCACACACGTTGGCACGTGGGACAGTCCTGTGGGAAAGCCTCAAGGGAAAGCCCGCTGATGCCTTTGATCCACGCGAAGGAAGCGTGACACTGCTGGCTACAGCTCGGGAGAAAGAGCACCTGCATGCCCCCACTCGAGACGAGGACTGACTCCCCTGGGGAGGCTCCAGAAGTACCCCAAGTTCCATGTCAGCACTGGAGAGGAATCCACAGGTTCGGCACCGACTCCACTCAAGGTCTTAGGCCGCGGCATCGAGGGGAGAGGAATCCCGAGAGCCCCCGAGCAACTTGCATGGGGACTGGCCTCTCCTGAGGCAACCAGAGGCGGGTCTCTGAGGTCCGCCATCGTAAGTCGAAAGCACCTGCGCGCAACTAGAGAAAATCCAGGAAGGTTCTCCCCTCCAGGCGAGATGAAGGCCCCATTTCCGCTGAGGCGTCTCAAGGCTAATCACATCTAACGTCTGGATCTTCCAAAGGGTCCTTCACACCCTTGCTGCAACTCAAGAAGTTCCCCGACATACCCGTTTTCACATCGAGAGGAAGCACGAGAGTCCGCGCCCACATACCCAGAAGGAGCCCCGTTTCCTCCTCCTAGCTCGAGAGGAGGGATCCTTTCGCCTGCGTGGTCGGGAAAGAATTCCCAGGCGT
>NW_017211061.1:0-1940 GCF_001704415.2 Capra hircus
TCAGAGCCCCGATCTGGCAGAGTTCCTGGCGCGAGGCTGCTCTGCCGGGGCTAGCCTTGCCCCAGACTTGCCTTGCTTTTAGGCTGCCTCCCCAGGAAGGAGCAGGCCTGAGCGAGCCTGGAGCGCCACTGGCGCCTTTCTTGCCTCAGCTCCAATCCTGCCTTGCCTTTGCACTTAGGTCCAGTCCTCCTTAAGGAGGCTTAGGGGCTGGTGGTTGCACACTGCCAAGGGCTCCAGCAGTGAGAATTCTGTCAGAGGGAAGGGAAGGGCAACTGCAGGGCTCCTCCAGCGGTTGCTTGGCCGCCAGATTCAGCGCCACACGGAGAGCACCAGGCTCCCAGGGCCCCTGGCTGGGGTTTTCAGCCCCGCACACACGGAGGCTGATTCTTGGGTGCCCAGAAAGTGTATGACAGACGTAGGTTCCCCTAGCACTCTCCTCCCCAGCAGAGACATGTGCAGGTGTTTGGGCCTGATCCTGCGTGTCTGGGTTCCTGCCCACAGCCCCAACTCAGGGGAAGCAGCCCCTGAGGCAAGACCTGCTGGAGGAGCCTGCGCCCCGCCTGATAGGCGAGTGCACAGCCAGCAGGGAAGCGAGCCTCCTCGCGGGAAGAGGAGGCAGCAAGTCCCCGTCAAGCTGAAATCCTGCTTACACGAAGCTAAGTGCGACTCCAGTACGGCAGATCTCTAGCTCTGTTCAGAGGCCCGATCTGGCAGAGTTCCTGGCACCAAGATGCTCTGCCATAGGCGAGCCTTGCGCAGACTTGCCTTGCTTTAAGGCTCCCTCCCCAGGAAGGAGCAGGCTGTGTAGGCTCGGAAACGCCACTGGCGCCTTCCTGGCTTCAGCTCTACCCCTGCCTTGCTTTGCACTTAGGTCCAAGCGTCCTTGAGGAGGGCTTAGGGGCTGGTGGGTTGCACACTGCCAAGGGCTCCAGCAGTGAAAGCTCTGTCAGAGGGAAGCGAAGGGCAACAGCAGGGCTCCTTCCGGTTCCTTGGCCGCCCAGACAAAGCTCCGCACGGAGAGCACCAGGTTCCAAGGGCCCCTGGCTGGGTTTTGCATCCCCACACTCCCAGGCTGACTCCGTGGGTGCCTAGAAAGTGTGTGAGAGACGTAGGTTCCCTAGCACTCTCCTCCCCAGCAGAGACATGTGCAGGTGGTTGGGGCCTTATCCTGCGTGTCTGGGTTCCCGCCCACAGCCTCAACTCAGGGGAAGCAGCCCCCTGAGGCAAGACCTGCTGGAGGAGCCCTGCGCGCCCGCCTGATAGGCGAGAGCACAGCCAGCAGTGTAGCGAGCCTCCTCGGGAGAAGAGGAGGCAGCCGAGCCCAGTCAAGAGGAAAGCCCTGCTTGCACGGAGCTAAGTGGCCTCCAGTACGGCAGAGCTCTAGCTCTGCTCAGAGCCCCGATCTGGCAGAGTTTCTGGCGCGAGGCTGCTCGGCCGGGGGCTCGCCTTGCCCAGACTTGCCTTGCTTTTAGGCTCCCCCCCAGGAAGGAGCTGTCTGAGCGAGCCTGGGAGACGCCACTGGTGCCCTTCCTTGCCTCAGCTCCAATCCTGCCTTGCCTTTTGCACATAGGTCCCAGCGTCGTTGGGAGGGCTTAGGGGGTGGTGGGTTGCACACTGCCAAGGCTTCAGCAGTGAGAGCTCTGTCAGAGGGAAGGGAAGGGCAACTGCAGGGCTCCTCCAGCGGTTTCTAGGCCGCCTAGAATCAGCGCCGCACCGAGGAGGCACCAGGCTCCCAGGGCCCCTGGCTGGGGTTTTCAGCCCCGCACACACGGAGGCTGATTCCTTGGGTGCCCAGAAAGTGTATGACAGACGTAGGTTCCCTAGCACTCTCCTCCCCAGCAGAGACATGTGCAGGTGTTTGGGGCCTGATCCTGCGTGTCTGGGTTCCTGCCCACAGCCCCAACTCAGGGGAAGCAGCCCCTGAGGCAAGACCTGCTGGA
>NW_017211062.1:0-1939 GCF_001704415.2 Capra hircus
ATGGTGGCACGACCCTGGAGTTCCTCTCGCCTTTCCTGTGGAGAGCGCCTCCTCTTGAGAAGCGACGGGAACGCGGGGAATTCTTTCCCGACCACGCAGGGAAAGGATCCCTCCTCTCGAGCTAGGAGGGGGAAACGGGGCTCCTCTGGATGTGGGCGGAACTCTCGAGCTTCCTCTCGAGTGGAGACGGTATGTCGGGGAACTTCTTGAGTTGCAGCAAGGGTTGAAGGACCCTTTGGAAGTTCCCGAGGTTAGGTGTGATTAGCCTCGAGACGGCTCAGCGGAAATGGGCGTCATCTCGCCTGGAGGAGAGAACCTCTGAGATTTTCTCGAGTTGCGGCAGGTGCTCTCGACTTACCACGAGGACCTCAGGGACCCTCTCTGGTGGCCACAGGAAGGCCAGTCCCCATGCGAGTTGCTCGGGGGCCTCACGGGATTCCAATCCCGTCGATGCCAGGGCCTAAGACCTCGGTGCCGGAACCTGAGGATTCCTTTCCAGTGCTGACATGGATCTTGGGGTACTTCTGGAGTCTCCCCAGCGGAGTCAGTCCTCGTCTCGAGTGGGGGGATGCACGTGCGCTTTCATCCCTATTTGTAGCAGCAGTGTTGCGCTTCCCTTCGCGTCAATCAATGGTTCTGTGGCTTTTCCTCGAGGCTTTCCCACGAGGCTTTCCCACAGGGCTGTCCCACGTGCCACCGTGGTGTGAGTCGATCCTCGGCTTGAAATTGGAGGCAGTGAAGGAAACAGGTTTCCCAAGAATGGACTGAGACATCTCGGGAACTCTGGGAATGGTGGCAGGACCCTGGAGTTCCTCTCGCCTTTCCTGTGGAGAACGCCTCCTCTTGAGATGCGACGGAAACGCCGGAATTCTTTCCCCACCACGCAGGGAAAGGATCCCTCCTCTCGATCTTGGAGGCGGAAACGGGGCTCCTCTGGATGTGGGCGGGACTCTCGTGCTTCCTCTCGAGTGGAGACTGGTTTGTCGGGGAACTTCTTGAGTTGCAGCAAGGGTGTGAAGGACCCTTTGGAAGTTCCAGTTGTCAGATGTGATTAGCCTCGAGACGCCTCAGCGGAAATGGGCCTCATCTCTCCTGGAGGGGAGAACCTCCTGGATTTTCTCGAGTTGCGGCAGGTGCTCTCCACTTACGACGGGGACCTCAGGGACCCGCCCTGGTTGCCTCAGGAAAGGTCAGTCCCCATGCAGTTGCTCGGGGCCTCTCGGGATTCCTCTCCCGTCGATGCCGGGCCTTAGACCTTGTGTGGAGTCGGTGCCAGATCCTGAGGATTCCTCTCCAGTGCTGACATGGATCTTGAGGTACTTCTGGAGTCTCCCCAGGGTAGACAGTCCTCGTCTCGAGTGGGGGCATGCACGTGCGATTTCCTCCCGAGCTGTAGCAGCAGTGTCACACTTCCCTTCGCGTGGATCAAGGGATTTGTGGCTTTTCCTCGAGGCTTTCCCAGGAGGCTTTTCCACGAGGCTTTCCTACAGGGCTGTCCCACGAGCCACCGTGGTGTGAGTCGATCCTCGCGGCTTGAAAGTCGAGACAGTGCAGGGAAAACAGGTTTCCCTGGAATGGACTGAGGCATCTGGGGACTCTGGGAATGGTGGCACGACCCTGGAGTTCCTCTCTCCTTTCCTGTGGAGAGCGCCTCCTCTTGAGATGCGACGGGAAAGCCGGAGTTTATTCCCGATCACGCAGGGGAAGGATCCCTCCTCTCGAGCCAGGAGGCGGAAACGGGGCTCCTCTGGATGTGGGCGGGACTCTCGCGTGTTTCCTCTCGAATGGAAACGGGTATGTCGGGAACTTCTTGAGTTGCAGGCAAGGGTGTGAAAAGACCCTTTGGAAGTTCCAGATGTTAGATGTGATTAGCCTCAAGTCGCCTCAGCGGAAATGGGCCTCATCTCGCCTGGAGGGAGAACGTCCTGGAGTTTCTCTA